>NW_027498983.1:0-67533 GCF_021521415.1 Bidens hawaiensis
GTTTTAATCTCTTTTGTGTCCATTCTTAAACACCATGGACTAAAAGTAAAATAATTGTTGTCTAAATCCCAATAGCTTTCTGGTGTGCTTTTTGGCCGGCAACGTCTGGATCTCGTTCACCATCAAACAAATCGAGTTAAGGTATTATTACACGTGGATGGGATCAGATTTTCATAAGGATTAAAAGCCTTAAACTTATGTGAACGTAAATGGATACGATTTATCAATTAGGGTTCATATTCAAATCTGGTAATGTTTATAAGTTTTCAGATCTGGGTTATGTTGCACGTCGCTGGTAGCCCAGCTGGTTAAAACATATGCCTTGGGAGGGGGTTGGGGGGCAGGTCGCGGGTTCGACCCCCTACCACCCGAATTTCTAGTTATTCTTGATATTTTTTCTTTTTAAAATCATTTTATTAATGATAATGGTAACAATAATTATTAAATAAATTATTTTATTGAAAACCGACTATAAAACTGGTGTTCTCGCGTCTTTAGTTCGTATGTATATGTAAACATATATATATATATACATCATCATCATCATCATCGTACTCAGTATATCCCACCAATAGCAAAGCTATAGTAGGGTCTGAGGAGGGTAAGATGTAGACAGTCTTACCTCTACCCCATAGGGATAGAGAGGCTGCTTCCGGTGAGACCCTCGGCTCGATAGTAGTTTTGCATCAAGCCTTGGACATAAGACACATAACACTCAACCATCGGGACACCGACCGATTGGTGCATGTACCCTTGTCTTTCGGCTATCAACGCCACCACATGATGCCTGATTAACTTTCCGCCACTTTTAACGTTATTTTCACGATATTGTTATGTATATATACATCTCACCGCAAATTTTATACATTGCTATGGGGTAGAGGTAAGGCTGTCTACATCTCACCGCAAGCAGGGTATATATATATATACATATACATAACAAGCAAATTTTATATATAAAAATTTATGTATAATTTAAAAAAAACTAACGATATTTATTTTTAAAGATGTATTTTATTTTTATATACTTTATATACAATTAACAAACTAATAATATTTCATATAATATCTTTATATATTATTTTATGATTAAAAAGTGGTATTGATGTGTTGTAAAACACACGTGTTTTCCGCACATTTTTATCATATTTTTATTGCTTAATTATCTAATAAATAATGGTTTTGGCTTGTTTTAACATGATCTTACAAAGTATATTATCTTTCGTAGGTTACGGGTTTCAAATGAGAAAAGGACCGGGTTTGGACCACTTAAAAGGCTTTTTTTATCATTAATGATTGAAGAACCAAGTTATAGCCCGACCCAAAAGCCCATTTGTGTGAGCCTTACATGTGGTATGACATTATAACACACACACAAAAACCCTAGCACCATATAATAAATTTCGTACGGCAGCAACAAAGAAAAAGGGTGAGAAATCTAGCCTAATGACCTCACAAAAGCTTCCGTGGCCATAAAATAAGAAATAAAAAAATATATATTTTGGTGTTGGTAAAAGTTGGTTGGCGAGCAGCAGGCACAAAGGAATTAAAAAAAGAAAAAAAATTGATAACCTAACCCCATATTATTGTTCCGATCGGTAGCAAGAGGCACAAGAAGAACATATTTTTTTTCAATTGTTGTGAGATCAAGGGAAGAAGAATGAATCCAAAGGGAATCGGGACAGCAGCTTGGGATCATTCTCCATCATATAACTCAGCCTCATACTTGAGTATAACATCCATACACTTTGTTTTCTTGTTCAAGATTCATAACTCTTTGATTTTGTTCTTTAAATTAAATCGTTTTGCAATTGAGTTGAAGATTGAATTGTGTATGATCTTAATAGATTGTAGGATGATTTTGATTATGTTTTTGGTGATTAATATGATGTTTAAATTGAGTTATAGCTGCCGTCCAAAAATTATGATTGGCTAAACTTCTTAGTTCTACCTAGGTTTAATGATTATTGTTCGGGTTTGATGAGTTGAATGGATTGTTTGGTTAATATGACTTGAATTGCTGTTGAAAGTTTGGTTTAATGATGAATTAGATTGTGTTTAGTGGCTGCCATATTATTGATATTATCTCATAACCTCGTGCTTCGATTAATTGAATTGGTTTTTATTGATAGTTGCAAGTTCAAGTCTTTACTTTGTGTTTAGAGTTTGTTTGCGGTAGGTACAATCGTAGGGTTTTGTTGAGATTGTTAATTGATATAATTCAGTGGATAAGAACCTTCTTAGAGACCGAGAGGTGAAAGGAAGTAAAGTCGTCTCATAGCTTTTTCTTTTTAGAATTAGGATTGCGCGAGAGCGGGTTCGGTTCTTGTCGAGTTTGGGATCGTTAGCGATTAGCTGGTCTAGTTTATGTTAAACCAAATTGTTTTTCTATTCTTGGTTGCGTAGTATTCGTTTCCAAGAGGGGTGTGTCGGTGAGTCCGAGAGGAGAGTAGACATTAGAACACAATAGCATTCGTTTCCCGGGTTCTTAAATTCAACTAAGTGTAAGTTAAGGTTTGTTAGTGAGACCGAGAGGTGATCTTGCTTTCTTGAGCGAACCTTAGTTGTGCCATCTTTAGATACCGTGTCGTGAGATCATTCAATCCATTAGTTTGTTAGACCGTCAATTTGATTCTTACCTAAGTAGACGTTTTCTCCATTATCAGTTAGAACCTCGTTAAGTCTCGTTAAGTGTTTCGGTTAAGTAAGTTAAGTTAATTAATTTAGTTAAAGTAATTTAAGTCAAGTAATTTATTTATTAAAAACCAATTAAAAAATTATATTCTAAGAAATGTCTTGTCTAGGTTTTAGTAAACATAGGCGTTATCGCGTGTCCTTGTGTTCGATATTCGGACTTCTTAGGTCTATACTACTTGTGATAGGTACACTTACCAGTTGTGTGTGGTGTTATTGGGAGTTTCCGTTTTAAATTTAATGCTTAGTTGTGAGTCCCATAGAAAGAGCACTCATTAGACACACATCAATTTTTTGGCGCCGTTGTCAGGGTACCGTTCGAGACGTATTGAGAACTATTCGTGTTAGGACCTACCTTGTTTGCTACTTGTTATTCTTTTGCTTTGTTTGTTAGTTAAAATAGTTTAGCTAATTTTAGTTTCTTTTGTTTGTTTTAATAGTTGCATGCGACGTACTCGATCACTAGGACCGCCTGAATCTAAGGGATTTTCCGAACCAGAGAGATTTTTGTGAGAGACATCGTACCAGACCGACTTCCAGTTCTTCTTCGTCCGTTGGTAATACATCCTTTTCTCCTACTTTTTCTGAATCCAACATTAGGGATAGAATTATGGCCGACGCACCACAGAGGAGGACTGTTGCAGATTGGGCATGTCCGGTCGATGCGGTCGCGAGATCCAGCATTTCTCCACCAGCCATCGCGGTTAACACAAATTGGCAGATTCCATCGACCATTCTGAATACCATCTCACATTCTGCTCAATTTAACGAGTTACTCAACGAAAACCCGCATTCTCATCTCACTCTCATTACACGTATTTGCGACACTTTTCATCTTGCCGGCGTATCCGAAGACACCGTCAAACTCCGTGTTTTTCCATTCTCACTCGTTCATCATGCGAGTTTGTGTCTTGACTCCCTCCCACAGGGATCCATAGCTATTTGGGCCGCCATGCAGGCCCAATTTTTTGAGAAATACGATCCTCTGACTAAGGCCGCTCGTTTGCGTAATTAGATTCATTCTTTTCAGATGGAGGACACCGAGAGTTTCTACGAGGCATGGGAGAGGTTCAAAAATCTACTTGCTTAATGTCCGAACCATGGCTTGCAAGTCTGGGAAGTTTTTGAGAAGTTATATAACGAGGTGACGTACGCGACGCAAAGTATGCTTGACATGGCTGCAGGAGGAAATTTGTTGACGACGAAGGATACGGATGAGTACATTGCTTTTGTTTAACGAGTTAGCCATGAGTGGATACCAGTGACCACCCGCCAAGAGCACCAAGACCATCGACTCCCTATCACGCGGCATGCATTCGGTCAACACGAACACCGCACTTGCGGCACAGTTTGAGGCGTTAGCAAAGATTGTGAGGGACTTGCAGATGAAGAGCAAGTTGTACGAGATTTGTAGAGGAGGGCATGATACTCTTCAGTGCCCCATAGGTTTCCAGGAGGATGTGGTTGACTTTGTTAGTAATCCAAACCGAAACCAAAATTCTTTCAATTCTTATAATTCGGGGTGGAGAGGCAATCAAAATTCCAACTGGAAGAATGGAAATCATTTCGGCTTCCAGCAGCATCAGACTCCATTCCAAGAATCCGGTGAGGGAGTGAGTAGCGGAGAGAAGAAGCCCACTTTAGAGGAGATGATGGCATAGCAGACGCAGATGCTTTCACAGCTCATGACTCGAGAGGATTCCCGTCACAAAGAGAGCCAAGAGAAATTTCGGGAGCACGAGTTATTTATGAGAAATCAAGGAGCGTCAATTAAAAATCTCGAGCGGCATATGTGAGAAATAGCAAGTCATCTGAATTAGAGGTCGCCAGGAACACTTCCGAGCAATACCTAGTAGAAACCAAAGGGATTCGCGAAGGCTGTGACGACGAGGAGTGGTGCAGGGGCACGTAGCGAACCCGCGATTCAGGAGGCAACGAGAGGAGTCATTGAGGATCCTGCAGTTGATGGAGAGGAGCAGGTGGATGAAGAGATTCAGTTGGAGTCCCTGCCGGCCAAGGTGCATCAGAGGCGCAGCCCAGGAAGTACATCACAGACTGAGGACCAACAGTTACCCAGCACACCAGCGATAGTTTATAAACCTAGAGTTCCATACCCTGGGAGACTCCGCAGGGATAAAGACGAGGAGCAAAACTCCAAATTTCTTGATCTTTTGAAGCAGATTCACCTTAACATTCCATTCTTGAGACAATCACTCAAATGCCATAATATGCAAAGTTCCATAAGGATATTCTTTCGAATAAGGAGAAGTTAGCTTAGGTCTCTTCCATCCCATTGAGTGCTAGTTGCTCTGCAGTCTTGCAGAGAAATTTACCATAGAAGATGTCCGATCGTAGGAGTTTCACTGGTGGATCTTGGTGCAAGTATTAATCTCATACCATATTCCGTGTATCGCAAGCTTGGTTTAGGCGAGCCAAGGCCTGCCAGGATGAGTATCCATTTTGCTGATCGTTCTGTGAAATACCCCCGAAGGGTGGTCGAGAACGTGCTTGTTCGTGTCGAAAAGTTCATCTTCCCGGTGGAATTTTGTCATCTTGGACATGAACGATAATGATGGTGTCCCATTTATCTTAGGCCGACCATTCCTTGCCACTGCACAGGCGTTGATCGACGTCTACGAGGGTAAGTTGATTTTGAGAGTTGGGGATGAGAATGTCACCTTTGACATTCGACAATCACTGAAAAACCCCAAGTTTTCTTATGAATCCTTATACTTCATCGATATCATCATGGAACATGATGGAGAGTTTTTCAACGAGATCTATGGAGGATCTACCTCCGACACCCAGATTATTGATAGGAAGATTTCAGAGATTGATATGGTTGTCATGATTGATCAGTCCTTGGATGATGACGTCGAGTCACATGGCCCTGATTCTAGCGTGTCTGCTGAGATCGTATGAGACGATCCAATGGACCGACCTTCCGTCGAGAGTCCTCCTTCTTCCTTAGAGCTTAAGGATTTTCCTGCCCATCTTAAATATGCATTCTTAGATGAAGAGAGGAAGCTGCCGGTTATTATTGCATCTGCTTTGACGGAGGTCGAGAAGAGGAAGTTGTTGAGGGTGCTACGAGAGCACATGGAGGCGATTGCATGGAAGGTTATTTACATTAAGGGTATCAACTCTTCGTTTTTCACACATAAAATGCTCATGGAGGATAATTTCAAAACTGTCGTTCAGCCGCAAAGGCGGCTTAATCCGAAAATGCAGAAGGTTGTGAAGGAGGAGATCATTAAACTTCTTGATGCGGGGATGATTTTACGCATTTCTGATTGTGCTTGGGTGAGTCCAGTTCAAGTGGTTCCTAAAAAAGGTGGCATGACTGTCGTTACCAATGAGAGGAACGAGCTCATTCCCACTAGGACTATGACTGGATGGAGAGTCCGCATCGACTACCATAGACTGAATGATGCCACCAGGTTTCGTTCAGCCGCAAAGGCGGCTTAATCCGAAAATGCAGAAGGTTGTGAAGAATGAGATTATTAAACTCCGTGATGCGGGGATCATTTTACCCATTTCGGATAGTGCTTGGGTGAGTCCAGTTCAAGTGGTTCCTAAAAACGGTGGCATGACTATCATCACTAATGAGAAGAACAAGCTCATTCCCACTAGGACTGTGACTAGATGGAGAGTCTGCATCGACTACCACAGACTGAATGATGCCACCCGGAAATACCAATTTCCTTTACCCTTCATTGATCGGATGTTGTAGTGTATAGCAAGTTAGCAGTACTACTGCTTCTTAGATGGTTTCTCCGGGTATTTCCAGGTTCCGATATCTCCCGATGACCAGGAGAAAATCACATTTACCTGTCCTTACGAAATGTTTTCCTATAAACGTGTGCCGTTTGGACTGTGTAACGCTCCAGCCACATTCTAGAGATGCATGGTGGCTATTTTCCATGACATGATCGAGGACTCCATGGAGGTGTTCATGGACGATTTTTCTGTATTTGTGAATTCCTTTGATCCTTTTTTTTCTAATCTTGAGAGAATGATGGCCCGCTGCGTTGACACCAACCTAGTCCTTAACTGGGAGAAGTGTCATTTCATACACGAGGGCATTGTTCTGGGGCATCGGATTTCGAGTGCGTGGATAGAGGTTGACCGAGCGAAGGTCGAGACCATTTCTAATCTTCCCACGCCCACTTCTGTGAGATCCATCTGGAGTTTTCTAGGTCACGTCGGGTTCTACCGCCGCTTCATCAAAGATTTTTCTAAGATCGCGAGACCCATGACCAAACTTCTGGAGAAGAATGCTCCATTCGTTTTTTCTGAGCAGTGTATCGAGGCGTTTAATCTTTTGAAAGGCAAACTCCTGACTGGTCGTTACCATTCGAGTTGATGTGTGACGCAAGCAACTTCTCAGTTGGAGCGGTTCTTGAACAGCGGAAGGTTAAACACTTCCATCCGATTTACTACGCTAGCCGGACCTTAAATGGTGCACATGAGAGTTATACCACCACCAAGAAAGAAGTTTTAGCTGTGGTGTTTGCATTCGATAAATTTAGGTCTTATCTAGTTATGTCCAAGACGATTGTGTACACGAACCATGCTTCTATTCGATATCTCTTCAGCAAGCATGATGCTAAGCTTCGTCTTATCTGATGAATCCTGTTGCTTCAAGAGTTTGATATTGAGATCCGTGATATAAAGGGGGCCGAGAATGTGGCGATCGATCATCTTTCGCGTCTAGAGGGAGATGAGTTAAGAGATTCGAGGGGTCAGGATCGACGATCATTATCAGACAGAGAGTCTCATATTTGTTACGGCACATGAGGAGGGTTTTCCATGGTTCGCTGACTTCGCGAACTATCTTGCGGATGGGTACCTCCCGAAGATGCCTAACCAGCAAAAGAAGAAATTCTTTGCTGATGTTAAGTTCTACCTATGGGACGACCCGTATCTTTTCTGTTTCGGTGTTGATCAGCTGATTAGGAGGTATGTAGATACTAAGTATGGATGGCAGATTCTGAGCCATTTCCATGTAGGACCGACAGGAGATCACCACGGTGCAAGTTCGACGGCAAAGAAGGTGTTTGATTCTGGTTTTTGTTGGCCTTTGATTTTTAAGGACGCTTTGTGAGGAGTTTTGAACGTTGCCAGCGTTTCGGCAACATCTCGTTGTGAAATGAAATGCCTCAAAACGCTATTCAGGTTTGTGAGGTTTTCGATGTGTGGGGTATTGATTTCATGGGACTATTTCTATCTTTGCGTGGGAACAAGTACGTACTCGTAGCCTTCGATTATGTTTCAAAGTGGGTTGAGGCCAAGGCTTTACCCAAGAATGATTCCCGAGTGGTAGTCCGTTTTCTTAAGAGCTTTTTTGCTCGTTTTGGTGTCTCAAAAGCCTTGATCAGTGATCGAGGTACTCACTTCAACAATGCGCAGTTGGAGAAGGTGTTACAGCGCTATGGGGTCACCCATCGGCCTGCGACCGCTTATCACCTACAGACTAGTGGGCAGGTGGAGGTGAGTAATCGGGGAATCAAACGTATTCTTGAGAAAACGGTTGGTTCGAATCATCGGGATTGGTCCGACAAATTAGATTATGCTTTGTGGGCCTTCCGTACAGCTTACAAAACTCCGACTGGTTCCACACCATTTCGAATGATTTATGGGAAGGCCTGTCATCTTCCTGTTGAGTTGGAGGACTGTGCTTCAAGGGCCCTTCAGAGGGTTAATCTTGATTTATCCGCCGACGAGGGAACTCGTTTCCACCAGTTGCCTGAGTTAGAGGAGCTCCGGGATCACGCGTATGCACAGTCGTTTAGGCATAAGGAGCAGACAAGGAACTGCATGATAGAAAGCTTAAGGGTAATAAGCAGTTCAAGTGTGGAGATCTGGTTTTATTCTATAATTCCCAGTTGGGGTTATTCCCGGGAAAGTTGAAATCCCGATGGTCGGGACCGTTCACAGTCACTGAGGTATTCCCGTATGGCACTATTGAGATACGAGATAAGAGCGGGAAGTTTAAGGTGAACGGTCACAAGTTGAAGCACTACATAGGCGAGCCGGTTGCTGATCAGACAGTCGAGGTGTTCTACCTTGACCAACTCACCGAGGCGTAGACGTTTTGGATTCATCACTCGGGAGATAGCCCGAGTTGTAGAATGTGTATTTGTCGATTTCAAGGGAATTCTATTAATAAAAAATTAATAATATTAATAAATAAAAAAGAAAATATATATATATATAAAAATAAATATATATATATAGGGTAGGATTAATGTAAAAAAAAATATTTTTGTGAGAAGAATAAGAATAGATCTAGGCCCTTGGATCGATGATCTAGTGGTTGAGATTGGTAGTTTCGAAATAATTGTATTGTTTCATATTTACATTGTATAGTGTTATATTTAGGTGGTTTGTTTTATTTTAAATCTCTTCTCACACTTCTCACAAAACACTTGTTTTTTATTTGAACTCTTTTATATATATATATATATATATATATATATATATATATATATATATATATACAAAATCACAAAAATATGTTTTTTTTTCTTATGTTTTTGTTGTCTGTTTTGCACGCCGCTACATGCGAGCGAGTTTGAGTTATTGTAGGTATTATTATGTGCATGGTAGCTCTAATGGCGTTTTGGCAATGGTCCTCCCGAGGTTGCGGCCACGAATGAAATGCTATACGGTCGTTCGATTGATACACGGCTGGTGAAAATTCTGCATATAAAGCAGAGGAGTAACCCGTTCTCTGTTTTATTCTTGAAAATATTAATTTTTATTTTATTTTATTTTATTTTATTTCTTTTCCTTATTCTCATCGAGGACGATTCCGTTCTAAGTGTGGAGATGAGAGTTTATTTTACTTAGTTGTAGAGAAAAAAAATTAATAATAACATTTTTGCACTCTTTCGCTGAAAATTATATCGGTTACTCAAGTTTGAGGGACATATATTCGTATATGTTTGGTCCTGTTATCTACTTGTAGACATACGGGATAGCCATTTACGTGAAAACGGAAAGTGACTGGGGCGACTATTGTGTGTTTTGTTTAATTCTTTCGCTGAAAATTATGTCGGCTACTTAAGTTCGAGGGACATATACTTGTATACGTTTGGTCCCATTGTCTACCTGTAGACATACGGGATAGCCATTGACTCGAAAACTGAAAGTGACTGTGATGACTGAATTTAAAAAGAAAAAGTAAAAAGTTTTAAAGAAAAGTGTCCATTGAAATTTTTTTTCTTCTACGTTAAGCAGAAATGATATTATTACCGTTGTTTTAACAAGCTCTCGAAACTTTTGAAAAATACAATAATAATAATAATAATAATAATAATAATAATAATAATAATAATAATAATAATAAAACAAGAGATGATTTGCATATCTGATTTGGTATGTGTCGGTAGGCCCAATTAGCTTTGATAGTCCTCTTTAGCAAACTTTATATATTTTATAATTTGAAAAACGGTGAAACCGAATTTCGATGCTTAGGGAGGATTACTATAATCTAAAAACTTTGAGATGGTAAGACTAGATGCACTCAAACCAGCACCACCACATGTCCATCTTTTTATGAGCTTAGAAAATAGTTATATTTATTTAGGAACAAAAAAAACTTGCAAAAACATGAAAAAAAATGTACAAATAAAAGATGGAAAAAAGCATCCAAAAATAGTAAAAGAGGCCAAAGATGCACATACTAGACGGGCCTGAGAGTTTACGCGTTGCTAAGGGGATAGTAACTCTGAGGTTATCACTATTGGGCTCAAGGCTCTTAGTCAATAAATATCAAATTAGGGATTTATAGGACAAAGTCCAATAATATTTAGGAATAGCTCGTACGGCCTTCACATGACCATTCATCCATCAAATTTCACCGAGTGCATCTACTTAGTACCATCAATGAGTTCTTGGTTTACGGTGATTTGTCAAACCAGTCTGCTTCGACTCTAGTTCTTCTAGCTCTCTTTGACTGAGATGGGGTAGGTGAATCCGTAGCTTTTGAACTTAAAACGTTTAATTCAATTGGGGGCTTGATCGGTTAGTGGCTGGGTTTAAATTGAACAAATATACCGGAAATCACGGTCAATATGTCGAGCCTTTTCTATTGTTTTGATAATGTTAAATAATCTAGGGGTTTGTTGCTTTCACTTGGTCAAGATCCTGTGTAGATTTCTTTTTCAGGGACGAAAAAGTCTAAGTGTGGGGATGTTTGATGTGTTGTAAAACACACTTGTTTTCCGCACCTTTTTATCATCTTTTTATTTCTTAATTATCAAATAAATAATGGTTTTGGCTTGTTTTAACATGATCTTACAAAGTTTATTATCTTTCGTAGGTTACGGGTTTTAAAATAGAAAAGGACCGGGTTTTGAAACACTTAAAGGGCCTTTTTGATCAATGTTTGAAAACCAATTTAAAGCCCAACCCAAAATCCCATTTGTGTGAGCCTTACATGTGTTATTACATTATAACACACAAAAAAACTGTAGCACCATATAATAAATTCCGTACGGCAGCAACAAAGAAAAAAGGTGAGAAATCTAGCCTAATAACCTCACAAAAGCTTCCGTGGCCAGCAAACAAGAAAGAAAAAAAAATACATTTTGGTGTTGGTAAAAGTTGGTTGGCGAGCAGCAGGCACAAAGGAATTAATACAAGAAAAAAATTAATAACCTAACCCCATATTATTGTTCCGATCGGTAGCAAGAGGCACAAGAAGAATATATTTTTTCAAGTGTTGTGAGATCAAGGGAAGAAGAATGAAGCCAAGGGAGTCGGGACAGCAGCTCGGATCATTCTCCATCACATAACTTATTCCCATACTTGAGTATAACATCCATACACTTTGTTTTCTTGTTCAAGATTCATAACTCTTTGATTTTATTCTTTAAATTGAATTGTTTTGCAATTGAGTTGAATTGAATTGCGTATGATCTTAATAGATTGTTGGATGATATTGATTATGTTTTTGGTGATTAATATGATGTTTAAATTGAGTTGTAGCTGATTTCCAATGTGATTTCCGAGCCCCGGTGCGGAAGCGTGAATAAGATTGTCAATACCAATCAACGGTGTGGAGCTCGGAACCAGGGTTAGGATTGAATCTAACTCTGATTCACTCTTGAATGATGATATCAGTTGGACGGATGAGGTGTATTGGGAGAGAGCCTAATTTGATTAACAATCAACAATAAAGTAGGATGAACAATTGTAATCAAAACACAAACAAGATAGAAAAGGTAGTATGAAATATTAGCCGAATGATTCTCATTAAGATGAAACACTCATACATACATTCATACATACAATCAATTAAGAAATATCTCAGCCGCCACCAGGAGATCTCATCCTGGCGGCAGAGACTCTCTCAAAGGGATAAAACCCTAAATCTCACACATACACAATACAGTCACTCATACTAGACAAATGAATAAAAACATCTATTTATACTAGCCTAGCATGACTTGGTCTTCAAGCCATCCACCCTTGGTTGAGACCAAAAAATATATTTTTCACCCAAAGATTAATTCAATGCGTCGGTCTAAAATATAAGTCCCAACAATCTCCCCCTTAGACCGATGCCATCGAATTTCTTTCATGATCACCTCATAACTCGTTGTCTTTCATCGAAATTCTCCCCCTCACGTTAAGCTTCTCTCGTTGTTCATTTCGAATCATCACTCTTATATCACTTTTGGATATAGTTGTATGGGCATATGAACGAGGCTTTGAACTTCAAAGATCAACTTCAAGTAACAAGGTTATCACAAAAAGAAAATAAACTCATTGTGATCATCAAATAATCTTTCATTCTTCAAATCTGTTTCTTCCCCTGTAAATCATCTTCAAACCATTCCCTGAATTAAAATAGAATTCAAGTCAACCATAACCCGTTCTTGACTGTTCAACTGACTATTTCATAGGAGGTTGAACTCTACTAATCATCCTTTCAACTTGTTACTCGTGATGACTCTATCTTCTCATCCGTACTAGGAAATCTGAACACTTACAAACGATGAAACATCTTTGAAAAACCTTGGATTATTAATCTTGATCAACTTTTCCTTAACTTGAGTCTTTTACTTGATTTGAAGCTAACCATTTGCAATGAAATTCAAAGATTTTACTCCCCTAATTTCGTTGCAATTGTCTTTAATAAATGTGTCTTCAAATCAAGTGTGGGTGAAACAATCTTGATCATCCTCATCAAGACTGTAAAAATATCAAATGAACATATTCAAAAGTTGGTTGACACTAAAAGTGATTAAATCCTTAAGTTTGGTCAACACTTGTTCTTGTAAAGCTTTTGATGAAGTCGTGAAATTGGATGAGGTTTGAATTCCATAAAGTTGTTGATGATTGGAGAAAAATTACCAAAATAGCCCCGGTATATATCTTCCGTAGAGAACAGCTTGGTTAAATGGTCAACGGTACCAAAAATCTCAATAGTTTCTTCAGAACTTTGAAATATTTCACAAACTCTGTTTCCTAGCACACAATGTGCTTGGGAGCACTTTTCCTAGCACAAAGTATACTCTAGCACAAATTTTTTTTTTTTTTTTTTTGCACTAGCATAAAGTGTACCCGGAAGCAAGTGTACTCGGAAGGCAAAGTGTACTCGGAAATCAAAGTGTACTCGGAAATCAAAGTGTACTCGGAAAGCTAAACACTTGTGATTTTTCAATTTTTCACCGAGCATGCTCAGGAGCAAAAGTGTGCTCGGGAGTACAAATGTGCTCTGGAGTACTTGTGAATTTTCATTTCTTTACTTAACACCAAGCATGCTCGGAAGCAAAAGTGTGCTCGGGAGCAAGGGTGTGCTCGACACAAACTTGAGCTTTCTCTTCACAAGCATAATTGTTCAAGATAAAACAAAGTATGCTCGAAAAAGAGTCTACTCGAATAAATAACAAAGTGTGCTTGAGACTTAAAGAAGATAGTTTTCTTGAGAAGACAAAGGATATGCTCTGGGTTTCACAAAGTGTGCTCGAATTTGATGTGCTCAATATAAGATGTGCTCGAAATAACCTGTGCTCGAGCCAAACAAAGATGTGCTTGGGCAAAACACCTCCTGTGCTCGAAGCAACACTTAGTCATTTTTCCATACTCGAGTCCAATCTTAATTTTTTCATGGTGTGCTCGAGACACCAAAACTTCATTTCTGCATCATAAGTCACTGATTTGCCCTTGCAGAACCTACTCGAATATTCACTTTGCATCTGCTGCAGCAAACAATGATGAAATTGCCTTCAGTACATGTTCATTCTTGACTTGTACATTCTCCTTATCAGTTTGTACCATCGGCAATATTTTTCTACAAACATCTACTGTTTGTGCATTACGAGCACACAAAACCCTAATTTTTCAAATCCAGATTCAAGTTTCGTAATCTGAAATTAATCACTATAGCCCTATCCAAGTCATCTCGAAATCAAAGAAACCTATCTTCATATCATAATCAACCTTTTCAGATCTAGAAATAATCAGATGAACAGTGTTGCCCCAAAACGAGCCAAATAACACTGTTACATCAGATCTGGACCGTTCTGACCAAATAAACATGAAATTGATGTTGAATCTCCAAACGAGTCATCAACCCAAACATCAATCCATATACTTTTCTCCGAATCATCAAATAATTTCGAAACCCCCAAAAAATAATTTCAACGAACTTCATCGTTTAACGTCCATGGTGGATTCAAGAGCGAAATGAATCTGTTCAGTGGTTAGTCTGAAAGATTCGGTAACCCAGGCTCTGATACCAATTGTGATTTCCGAGCCCCGGTGCGGAAGCGTGAATAAGATTGTCAATACCAATCAACGGTGTGGAACTCGAAACCAGGGTTAGGATCGAATCTAACTCTGATTCACTCTTGAATGATGATATCATTTGGACGGATGAGGTGTATTGGGAGAGAGCCTGATTTGATTAACAATCAACAATAAAGTAGGATGAACAATTGTAATCAAAACACAAACAAGATAGAAAAGGTAGTATGAAATATTAGCCGAATGATTCTCATTAAGATGAAACACTCATACATACATTCATACATACAATCAATTAAGAAATATCTCAGCCGCCACCAGGAGAGCTCATCCTGGCGGCAGAGACTCTCTCAAAGGGATAAAACCCTAAATCTCACACATACACAATACAGTCACTCATACTAGACAAATGAATAAAAACATCTATTTATACTAGCCTAGCATGACTTGGTCTTCAAGCCATCCACCCTTGGTTGAGACCAAATAATACATTTTTCACCCAACGATTAATTCGATGCGTCGGTCTAAAATATAAGTCCCAACATTCAAAAATTATGATTGGCTAAATTTCTTAGTTCTACCTAGGTTTGATTATTATTGTTCGATTTTTGATGAGTTGAATGGATTGTTTGGTTAATATGACTTGAATTGCTATTGAAAGTTTGTTTTAATGATGAATTACGTTGTGTTTAGTGGCAGCCATATTATTAATATTATCTCATAATCTCGTGCTTCGATTAATTTAATTGATTTTTATTGATTGTTGCATGTTCAAGTCTTAACTTCGTGTTTATAGTTTGTTTGCGGTAAGTGAAACCGTAGGGTTTTGTTGAGATTGTTAATTGATATAATTCAGCGGGTAAGCACCTTCTTAGAGACCGAGAGATGATAGGAAGTAAATTCGTCTCATAGCTTATGCTTGTTAGGATTAGGATTGCGCGAGAGTGGGTTCGGTTCTTGTCGGGTGGTTCGTGAGCGATTAGTTGGTCTAGTTTATGTTAAACCAAATTGTTTCTCTATCCTTGGTTGCGTAGTATTCATTTCTAATGAGGGTGTGTTGGTGAGTCCGAGAGGAGATTCGACATTGGAGCACCTTAGCATTCGTTTCCCGGGTTGTTTCTTAAAATCAATTAAGTGTAAGTTAAGGTTTGTTAGTGAGACCTAGAGGTGATCTAGCTTTCTTGATCCAACCTTCGTTGTGCCATCTTTAGATACTGGTGTCGTGAGATCATTCAATCCATTAGCTTGTTAGACCATCAATTTGACTCTTACCTAGGTAGACGTTTTCTCCATTGTCAATTAAAACCTCGTTAAGTCTCGTTAAGTGTTTCAGTTAAGTATGTTAAGTTAATTAATTTAGTTGAAGTAATTCAAGTCAAGTAGTTTGATTATTAAAAATCAATTAAAAAATATTATTCTTAGGAAGGTCTTGTCTAGGGTTTAGTAATCATAGGCATTCTCACGTGTCCTTGTGTTCGATACTCGGACTTCTTAGGTCTATACTAATTGTGATCGGTACACTTACCTGTTGATTGTGGTGTTATTAGGAGTTTATGTTTTAATTTTAAAGCTTAGTTGCGAGTCCTATAGAACTTAATAATAGTTATAATTATTGAGCTTTCATAATCGATCTTGTACATTAACTTAGTGTATCCGTATTTCCTTTATAGGCTTTATCGTCAAGGCGTGATTTTGGCATTCTTAATATTCTATTTCATCTTTGTTAATCTATTGAGGTGAGTACCACATTCCCCTATTTTACCTGTTTTCCATGTTTTGGGAACATATGCGTCAACATATTTCTCTTATTTATACATATACTCAAACTGCAACTATTGTCATATGTGTTAACAATTTTATACCATACTGTAACATCCTAAAATATTCTAATATTAAATAAAGGAAGTCGCGTTTAGTTATCGTGTGTTAATAGTTAACTTATGCCTAATAAAGAAAGGACCATAGACTTGGATTAATTAAGATGGATTAAGGGTAATGGGCCTTAGGTCCATGGGCTTTAAAGGATATAAATATCCCCTTAAACCATCCTAAAACCCTAACTATCATTTCCATCCTTCATAAATCTCTACACACTCCAAAACACACACACCACACACCACCGTATACACGGCCGAGAGAGACGAGAAGGGCTTGAGGCCAAACGAACGTTAGTTGGTATTAGATCTTTATTACACGAGATCTAGAGTGCATAAACAAGTTAAACGAGATCCAAACGAGCACTAAAGGTATGTTCTTGACCCTTTAAAGTTTACGTTTTATTAGCGTTTAGCATTGAAACTTAGAACGCGAGTAGATCGGGTATAAACAAAACATAAAGTTGTAAACTTGATGATAAATACGAGTGTAATGAATTCGAAAATGGAAACGGCTCGATTAATGAACCCTTAACACTAGTATGGAACGTTTTTGAACTTAAAGGTCCAAACTTTACGTGTTTTCGGGTCAAACCATATCCAAACACGACCATAGGAATGATCGCGGGTTAGTCAAATACCATACCCATGGATTTCTCGGTAAAACGATGATGATTTTGGGTATTAAGGACGAACAGCGGCGGCTGCTGCACAACTTTGCCTACAAGCGAACTTCGCCTGCAAGCAAGTTCGCTTGCAAGCAAGTTCGCCTAACTGATCAACTTCGCTGATTGACTAAGTTCGCTGCAGCAAGTTCGCCGTAGATAAGTTCTCCTACTATGAACTTCGCCTAATACAAGTTCGCTGATGATAAGTTCGCATGGCGTTAAGTTCGCTTATTGTTAAGTTCGCTTAATGATAAGTTCGCTGGAGTTAGCAAATTAGAAAATAAATTAAATACCTAATGAAAAATGTGTTAAGACAGTTAACGGAAATAAAATTTTTCCAGCCTGGGGCTCTGCCCCTTGGACCCTGCTAGGGGCTGCCGCCCCTAGACCCCGCTGCCAGGGGCGCTGCCCCCGGACCCCCGTTCGTTGTGGGTTATATAAAGATAGAAATATAACATGAGTAGTAGTAGTAGTAGTAGTAGTAGTTAATTGATACATGTAAATATTATACAGTTATTCGTGCACAACTCAAAGAAGGGAATAACGATTAACGGAGAGCGTAACAGGATTCAGGTGAGTTTCTAGCCTCATTTATATGTTATGTTTTCGGGGCTGTGTGCATACTCAATATATTTGTTAATACGCTTATCCTAAGAGATAAGTGTATGCCTTATGTGAATAATGTGAAATGTATGAATGATTGCTTGATGGTACGTGAACGATCTTCGGATATTGCACGTACTGTCAGGTTGTAACGCTATATATAAGGTAAGTATGATATGTATGCTTATGTGTATGAACGTGATAAAGTTAATAAAAGAAGGAAAGGATGGTTGTATGGTTAGGAAAAGGGTACCGAGCCCTAATAATACTCGAGGTATGATGTATGGTTGTATGGTAACGAAGAGGGAATCGAACCCTACTAATATTCGAGAACTAGGGAACCGAACCCTACTAATATTCGAGGAAAGAGGGTACCCAGCCCTAATAATACTCGAGGAAGGAGGGTACCGAGCCCTAATAATACTCGAGGAAGGAGGGTACCGAGCCCAAATAATACTCGAGGAAGGAGGGTACCGAGCCCTAATAATACTCGAGGAATGTAGGGCGTAATGCTCTTTATAACGTAAGATATGAAAGCAAGTTAGTACAAAAGAAAGTATTAAAGTATGAATGAAAGAATATAAGTTTGTGTGTATTGTATAATGTATGATTAACTAGAATTCACTCAGCGTAGCTGACTTTTAGTATGCACCCAGGTGAGTAGGTTGAGGCAGCTCGCTTGAGGGGACACGTGACGTTGAATAAGAGACTGGCATCGGAAGGCTCAGGGCGTATTATGTTTTAATTACTTAGTTTTCGAAAGACAAGTTGGTTGTTTAAGACAAGTTTTGAATTGTTATGAAATGTTTTATTAAAGTTTTTATATTCCGCGAATGTTTTTAATTAACTCTGATATTTAGAACTGCGTTTACGAGTAAATCCAACACGAAAGTAGGGCTACCGGTAACGGGGCCTTACACATACTTGTTATGTGCTTATGTGCTCATTGTGAATCGCATTCGGAGAGATCCAGCATAATCTCATAATAGTATGATCATACGCCAGTCGTTATTGTCATCGTGCTTCTCGACATCTCATTTATCTTTGCTCATTGGTTCAATTGCTTTCTCATTTGACTTGTTGCAATATATATATATATATATATATATATATATATATATATATATGTACTATATGTACACTAAAATGGTGTGTTGCTCACTCAGCCTTGTGTTGACAAATCTATTTTATTTTTAACGCATATGCAAGTCATCGTGTGATGTGAAGTTAGTTCAAGTGTGAAGATCACTTAAGGAACAAAGTTAGAGAAATTTAATGAGACTTATGTTTTTATGATTTATGGTTGTTTGATGCACTATTTGTTTTTTTTTTTTTTTTGGATATTGTATTGAATATTTGTTTTATATGAATTTATTAAATAGATATTGAAATTTCAAATGTTGCATGATAGTACCTTGAGAGTTGTAGACAATTAGTTCATGCCCCGGCAATTCCGACGTAGGTTGGGGTGTGACAGATTAGTAACAAAGCCAGGTTTATGATTGGTCGTTAGAGATTGCCTTAGTAACATGCTTAGGAGCCCTATACGTATTTATCTGCCTACCTTACTTTTAGGGCATGGAAATTTGACACAGTGGATACGTTATCCTAGAATATGTCTGGATCAGTTATCCTTAGCATGTGTTGTAGATCCTGTCAGGATCAAGGATCCTCAGTACTTATTATTTACTAATGGTTGTTCTCTTTGTATAACATTATATTTGACAGATGTAGCGGCTAAGAGACCTAGTCTACCCCCTATTTCGCAGTCTAAGTGATGGAGCACGTGGTCAAAGTGGTTGTTACGTTTATAGTGAGATAATGACGGATTTTTAGGAAACTTAGTTATTATCTTTATTATTTATAACTTCATTGAGTTATGATCAGTAAAAGCACGTTACACAACACACCTTATACATAGTACACCCGCTACATTCAGAAGGAAGAGTCCTGCAACACACACACACACTTAGCAATCTTGTAATCATTGATCATAATCTCCACCATTTGTAACCCGGTTTTTTATTAATAAATTGGTGATAGACAATTTGTCGTCACCCGAGGTTTTTATGCCGGCGATCCTCTAAAGATCAAGGGCTTTTCCTCGTATAAATCTCTGTGTTCATAGACATATTACATATACAATCACAAACACCAAGTCCCACAATTACAAATTTTGTTACATTATCCTTAGTTGATTTTTGACCAAAACAATTTGGCGCCCACCGTGGGGCAATTGGTGCTATAATCCAGATTATTTCCCATCAATCTTTAACTTTATTACCTATACTACTATCAATGGCCTCTCAACAAACATATGCTTCAACCACCATGCCTTCTTCGGCTTCTCTCTCATCAAGAGTTTCATTGCCAATGCCTCCTCCACTAGCAGTAGCACCAAAGACTACCGCTGCTGGAAACAAGACTCAAAATCCAGTCTTCCAGAACTCAAAAACCACTGTTGCCACTTTGGTGGTTAACTCTAACAACGATGTTTCTGCTATGTTTTCGCAGGTTAAAGCACATATGGAGCAGCAAAGCAGGACTAACCAGAGGATCCTTCGTGAGATAGAAGATCTCATGAAGACTAAAAGGCCAGTGGAGGATCAGACTACCCTAATAGCTAGGATGTTGGATTTTACCACTCCAGGATCCTTGGCTCAACTTGCTCAAGGATCATCTATCCTTCAGCCAGGGTCTATGGGTCAGCAGGCTCAGGGATCCTCGATTTTCCAGCAAGGATCATCTATCCTTCAGCCAGGGTCTATGGGTCAGCAGGCTCAGGGATCCTCGATTTTCCAGCAAGGATCATCTATCCTTCAGCCAGGGTCTATGGGTCAGCAGGCTCAAGGATCCTCGATTTTCCAGCAAGGATCATCTATCCTTCAACCAGGGTCTATGGGTCATCAGGCTCAGGGATCCTCGATTTTCTAGCAAGGATCATTTATCCTTCAACCAGGTTCCATGGGTCAGCAATCTCAAGGATCCTCGTCCATTCAGCAAGGATCATCAATCCTTCATCCAGGATCCTATGGGTTGTATCATCAAGGATCCTACAACTTCCAGCCTCAAGGATCCTTCTTACAAAATCAAGGATCCTCGGGACTTTAGCCTCAAAGGTCCATGAAGTAGACATCATCCCCATGCAAACCATTGACTCTAGTGGACCAACTTCCGTAGCGGATGCTTCTTATATGGGCTACTCTTTTGGGATGCCAACGTTCACTCAACAAAGAGGTAACACCTATAATCACATACACTTATCTTGATTCCATGCAGGATACATGTATCAATCAGGCCATGGCTAAGAAACTTCAGAAGCTAAAGGATACGATATCCATCATGCCAGGAGTGGTCTGTCCAATTCCTGAAATACCATAAGGGAGCCACAAGCTATCCATATTTGCTCCACCAGTATGTGATGTTGAGATCCCAAAACGCTTTCAAACTCCCAATATGAAGGTGTATGATGGAACAACATAGCCGGAAGAGCATGTGGCTCAGTATAGGGAGAGGATGGAGATTAATCCAACTTTTGAAAGACTCAAAGAAGCTTGTCTATGCAAGGGTTCCGGATCCACACTAACGGAATCTGCACTTAAATGGCTGCTAAGTCTTCCTCCCTATTCTGTTACTTCTTTTTCGCATTTAGTTAACTTGTTCAACAACCAGTTTTCTTGTAGTAGGTAATTTTTTTTAAAGTTAACTAGTGATTTGTATAGAGTTGTCCAACCTTATGATGAATCCCGCAGGGATTTTGTTAAAAGGTTTTGTAGGGAGGCCCTAGATATCCCTAATATTGATATGGCTATGGATTTGGAAGCTTTCAAGAGGGGGCTACATAGGGGCTCCCCATTTTATGACGATCTTGTGATGACTCCGTGCAGGACTTTAGATGAAGTCAGAAACAGGGCAGTCAGATTTATAAGGCTAGAGGATGACAAGAAGATCCAAGAACGGTTAGGAACTCCAACAAAACAAGAGTCTACTGACAAGAAACAAGGATCCTCATTCAGGAACAACAACTTGAAGCCTTATTCCAAATTCAACAATCAAAATGTCCGAGCAGTCGAAAAAGGAGACGACGATAATGAAGATTATCCAAGCATTTCCGAGTATTGTTTCTCTGTTGATACTCATGGTTTAATTTGTGCCATGAAGGATCTTGGAGAGAAAGCAAGGTGGGCTCGGAATAATGAGAAAACAAAATCCTTCCAAGACAAATTCAAATGGTGTGCATTCCATGAAGATTTTGTCCATCAAACCGATGATTGTATTGGTTTAATAAGGGAAATTGAATACCTCCTAAGCAAGGGCCATTCAAGGAGCTCTTGGGAAGAAAAAAGTCTAGGATCCAGGATCCTGAAGATGTACCACAAAAAGAAACTCCACCCCCACCATATGCACAAGTAATCAATTTCGTCTCCGGTGGCTCAAATATATGTGGAACTTCCTTCTCCTCGGCCAAGAAACATGCTAAAGAGACTAAGTTGGAGAATGGAGAGCGACCTGTCATATCCATTACCATAACGACTGATAAAAGAATATTATTTGACGAAGAAGATAAAACAAGCATCCACGATCCTCATCACGATGGTTTGATTGTAACTTTATTTATTGCTAACCATTATGTGCGCAGGATCCTAGTCGATGGTGGAAGTTCAGCCAACATCATCCAACATGATGTACTCCAGAAGATGAACATCCCAGACTCGGAAATCATCCCGAGAACATATGTGCTAGTTGGTTTCAGTGGAGAAACTAAGAAAACAATGGGGGACATCAAACTCCCTATATACATTGAAGGGTTAAAATCTTATAAAAAAATTTGTGTTATAGATAACTTGTCTTGTTATAATGTAATTCTTGGCAGGCCATGGCTACACGAAATGAAAGCTGTAGCATCTACTTATCACCAATGTATAAAATTACCAACTCCTTGGGGAGTAGTAAGAATAGATGGTGACGAAGTGGAAGCTAAGAATTATTATTCTTCATCCATAAAACCGACAGCCAAACAAACGATAGCATAGAAACTACAACAACATCCTAGGAACGTGTTGGAGGCTCGAGAACAGGACCTAAAAGAAGTATCCTTGGATCCCGAGGATTCGAAAGTAAAAAAATTCCTAGGATCCAGTATCCCTACTAACATTGAAGAAGATATAGTGTCCTTCCTCAAGCAACGTAAATCCACATCTGCCTTCAAACACTCCGACATGATAGGTATTTCAAAAGAGGTAATTACTCATAAGTTAGACTTTGATAATTCTATTAAACCCGTCCATCTGAAGCGACGGAAATTCGCTCCTGAGAGGAACACGATCATACAAGAAGAAGTTGAAAAACTTCTTAAGGCCGGTAAGATAAGAGAGGTTAAGTATCTTCGATAGTTGGCTAATGTGGTTGTTGTTTCAAAAAATAATGGAAAGTGGAGGGTGTGTGTCGATTTCACCGATTTAAACAAGGCATGCCCCAAGGATCCTTTCCCATTACCACATATAGACTCCATGGTGGATGCAACAATAGGACATGAGATTCTTACTTTTATGGATGCTTCCTCTGGATTTCAACAAATTCATATGGAACCATCTGATTAGGAAGACACAGCATTCATGACTCCTACTAGAATATATTGCTATATTTCCATGCCTTTTGGACTAAGAAATGCATGTGCAGCTTATCGACGCTTAGTCAACATGATGTTTAAAGACCAGCTAGGGAAGACCATGGAAGTCTATATAGATGACATGGTGGTCAAATCCAAGAAGGCTGAAGATCATCTTAAAGACTTGGAAGAAGCCTTCAATATCCTTGACCAGTATAACATGAAACTTAACCCATTTAAATGCCATTTTGGTGTTAAAGCGGGAAAATTACTTGTTATATGGTCACTAAGAGGGGTATATAGGCTAGCCCGGAACAAATAAAGGCCATCATCAACCTGAAGTCACCCGTGAATGCAAAATATGTGCAAAGGTTGACTGGAAGAATCGCAGCCTTGAATAGGTTCGTCTCCCGATCTTCGGAGAAATGTAAGGATTTCTATGATATCCTTAGAAAGAATAAAAAGTTTGAGTGGACGGAGAAGCATGAGGCTGCACTCAAATCCTTGAAAGATTACTTATCCTCATCACCAGCATTAATGAAGCCAATAGATGGGGAACCCCTATCTTTGTACCTAGCCGTCTCGGGAAATGCAGTAACTGCTTTCCTTGTAAAGAATCATGAAGGTGAACAACATCCCGTTTATTATGTAAGTAAAAGTCTTCTAGATGCTGAAGCCTGGTATTCTCATTTAGAAAAATTAATTCTTGCACTTATTATAGCTTATACTAAGTTAAGGCATTACTTTGAAACTCATACTATAATTGTGAAAACTAACTATCTTATCAAGAATGTTCTTAGAAAACCAGAGATATCAGGTAGGATGGCTAAATGGGCTGTGAAGCTACGTGCATACAATATCCAATACGAGCCAAGGACTGCTATAAAGTCTCAAGCACTAGCTGACTTTGTGGCTGATTTCAGTAGTGATCTACAAAAGGAAGCTGACTTGGAGGTCCAACAGCTATAAGAAACCAAGGATCCTTGGATCTTATTCACTGACGGAGCATCCAACCTTAGAGAAACAGGTCTAGGTGTTATACTAAAATCACCACAGTGGGACATAATACCCCAGTCTGTATCCTGTGAGTTTCAAGCCACAAATAATGAAGCAGAGTATGAAGCTTTAATCGCAGGTTTGCAACTAGCTAAACACATGAGGATCAGGTATCTTCAGGTGTATATAGATTCGTTATTAATAGCTAACCACTTTAATGGCTCATATGCTGTTAAAGGAGAAAAACTAACTAAATATCTAGACATTGTGAAAGAACTGTCAAAGTTTCTCGATTCTTTTAGTATTATATAGGTACCAAGGGAAGAGAATGTTGGGGCAGATGCCTTGGCAAATCTTGCTTCATCTTTGAAGGTTCCAGAAGCCATGAAAATTCCAATCATCCATATACTCTCACCAACAATAGGAGAACAAGTAGTTGGGTAGATAACAACTAACAAAGAGATTGTGCTTTGGGATCCATTATCCTCAAATAATCAAGGATCTTGGATCCTCCCGATCAAGAAATTTATTCAAGATGGAGATATTCCCGCTACAGAAAATCATAAAACCTTCAAACTTAAGGTATCACAATATATCTTATTAAATGATATTATGTATAGGAAATCTCTTGCAGGTCCATACTTGAGGTGTATTGAGGAACCTGAAATCCAAGAGGTGCTTAAAAGACATTCACGAAGGTGATTGTGGTAATCACACTGGAGGTAGAGCCCTATTCTCTAGGATTCTAAGAACATGATACTTCTGGCCAACCATGAAGAGAGATCCATGGAATATTCAAAGAAATGTGATGCTTGTCAAAGACATGGCAACATTTTGCACCAACCGGCATAAACTATGTATCCTATATCCTCATCATGGCCTTTCATGAAGTGGGGCATGGATATTGTGGGAAAGCTACCTAAAGCGCCAGAGGAAAAGTGTTCATGCTTGCCATGACTGATTACATCTTAAAGTTGATAGAAGCAGAAGCGCTTTTGTTCAAGTCCGCGAAAAAGAGGTGATATCCTTCATTAAAATAAACATTATTACTAGATTTAGTATTCCTTCAGAAATTATTTGTGACAATGGTTCCCAGTTTATCGGGAAAAGAACCACTAACTTTTATGACAGTTGGGGCATCAAGATGATTACTTCTTCACCCTTAAGCCAATGATCAAGCAGAATCAAACAACAAGATTATCATCAACAACTTGAAGAAGAAACTAGGATCCAAGAATGGCAAGTGGGAAGAGGAACTTCCTTATGTTCTTTGGGCTGATAGAACAACACCAAAGAATGCAACAGGCCAAATCCCCTTCTCATTGGTGTTTGGATCAGAAGTTGTAATCCCTACAGAAATGGTGGTTCCTACTGCTAGAACAAGCATCCGTGATCCTGAGGCCAACGATGAAATTCTTCTCCAAGACCTAGATATTGTGGAAGAGCTCAGAGACCTAGCCAAGATCAGAATGGCAGCGTATCAACAAAGGCTAGCTGGGGCATACAACAAAAATATAAGGATCAGAAGATTCCGAGAAGGAGATCTAGTCTTGAGAAAAGCCTTCCAAAATACAACTAATCCTGCATATGGAAAGCTAGCACCTAAGTGGGAAGGTCCTTACTTGATTGAATCAGAAGCTATCAAAGGGGGCATATCACCTTCTGACAATGGAAGGCAACATGTTACCAAGAGCATGGAATGCTATCCATCTCAAGAAGTACTTTTTCTGATCAGGATCAAGTATCATTAGAGGATCAAGTATCCTTAAAGGGTCAAGGATCCTAAAATTGGTAATATTTATCTAATCACTTATTTGTTTCAGATTCTTATTATTAATCTAAAGATAATATATTCTTGACATTTATCTTTTCCAAGTTTTAAGTAACAATGCATATTTCAAGGTTGGCCACCTCTCCCTCACGCTTAAGGTACACTGTTATTTCCTTTGGCCTTGCCAACGATTAAGGTGTGACCCCCGATGGTCATATCTTCCAAGGTTTAAAAGTTTTCACATTTCTTATAAATTAGAGTTTCTACACTCTCGCATAGAGCGCACGTTATCCAACGGATAGCTCGGGGCAGCGGGACTAGTACACGCTTAGTGGCTGACAATTTCGTTGCTTTCGACTATATGGAGGATCCCTTGATTTATGGTAGACGTACCATACCTCTGGTTTATAACATTTTCATGTTATCTTAAGACTAAGGTTTTTAACATTTTCATGTTAGCTAAGGTTTTGGTGTTTTCACGTCACTTACATTTGGGCTAAATCCCGCTTGGGCGAGTCTCCAGTTAACATCCGTATCTTTGGGCCAGTCCCCAGTTTTGGCTTGTACCCAGTTTTGGGCTTGTCCCCAGTTACACGGGCTTGTCCCCAGTTGCACGGGCTTGTCCCAATTTTATTTTATGGGCTTGTCCCCAGTTTATTGGGTTTAATCCTAGTTAATATGATAAGTAATATGAATCAGGTATCCTAAGTCTAATTACAAGGATCATGGAGATATCATCACTTGTGGTAATTTAGGTCTAATCAGACCTTATGGTAAGATTTTTACTTATCAATTTATATTTATTCAGTTTTGATTTTTATATCTTTGTAGATATAAGGATCCAATATTCTTAATCTATTTTCATAAGGATAAGGTATCCTTGAAATCTTTCTCAAAACTTTTAATAAAACTATAACATATATGTTTTCAGAATAATAAATAACACGCAAATAATCTAAAGTTTTAAGTTATTATTAATCATAAGTCACCTGCATTTATCAAAATCCTTTACTCGTACTTCACCATTCAAAAGATGGGCCATCCACCCGAGTTAAGCAGGTGTTACTAACAGTTATCATGATATCTCTTAGCGGAGTCCAAGGCCTGTGAGATGTAGTAGAATATGTTCAAAAGGATTTTAGATTAACAATAGCAAATGAGGAGGATAAAGGATCCTTATGGGCGTGGTTCGTGGATCGGTGTGGACTTTGGAGTCCATTTTTTAACAATCAGACAATCAATGTCTTCAAGAGAAAATTGAAAAGTCGACTTTCCAGATTTCTGAGCACCTACAAAGAACAATTTAAAGATAAGTTTTCCATTATTTTCATGTAATATCAAACAATTGAAATTCTTACTTGACATATTGCTAATTGATTCCGAAATTGTCTCTTGAAAAGCAATGGTAAACTTAGCTTGAAAAGCTCTGACCTCTAGATCTAGTGCAAGGAACTTTTTAACTCTCTCTTCAACTCCAGGAAGCTTGGCCGACAAGCAAAGTTATCACCTGAAAAGCAGAAATAAACATGTTAGAAGAAGGATAAGCTGAAGAAAAAATTAAAAGGCAAAATGACAATTGTGATCTTATCACAACCGCCATTTTGGGGGGCAATTCTTAGGGCACGGAAATTTGAAACTGTGGATATGTTATCCTAGCATATGTCTGGATCAGTTATCCTTAGCATGTGTTGCAGATCCTGTCAGGATCAAGGATCCTCAGTACTTATTATATACTAACGGTTGTTCTCTTTGTATAACATTATATTTGACAGATTTAACGACTAAGAGACCTGGTCTACCCCCTATTTCGCGGTCTAAGTGATAGAGCATGTGGTCAAAGTGGTTGCTACGTTTATAGTGAGATAATGGCGGATTTCTAGGAAACTTAGTTATTATCTTTATTATTTATAACTTCATTGAGTTATGATCAGCAAAAGCACGTTACACAACACACCTTATACATAGTACACCAGCTACATTCACAAGGAAGAGTCCATCAACACACACACACTTAGCAATCTTGTAATCATTGATCATAATCTCCACCATTTGTACCCCGATTTTTTATTAATAAATTGGTGATAGATGATTTGTCATCACCCGAGGTTTTTTATGCCGACGATCCTCTAAAGATCAAGGGATTTTCATCGTAAAAATCTTTGTGTTCATCTACATATTACATATACAATCACAAACACCAAGTCCCACAATTACAAAGTTGGTTACATTATCCTTAGTTGATTTTTGACCAAAACACTTACGTATTCTATTTAAATTGTTTGCTACTTTCTTTAGTTAATAATTATTTTATTATATTATTGTCATTCACACACACTGCTCCGAGGCTATGCCTCAAAATTCAAAATTCAATTTAAATTTAAAAAAAAATAAATTAGATTGCTTTTATTTTGGGAATTCCATAAAAATTCCCACATGTTGTTTTCGCTCGTTCACCTTAGGGCTAGGTTATATGGCATGTCCCTTTAATAACTTAAAAGGGGAAAGAAACTGTGAGTCGGGTCTTGGCAAAACGGTTCCAAGAACCAAAGGTAAGATGTCATTCCTTACCTAGGGGATATCCTGACCACAGTACTCGACCCTATGGACCCGAGCGAGACCCAAAAATGCCATATGACCGACACCCTAGGCTGTCAACCGTGACCACATTAGTGGTTTCATTCCTTATAATATTTTTAAACCGAATTCACAGTGGCCGTTACTTAAATTCAGTGATTCACGAGATGCTCCAACTACCCAAATTTTATTTCGTTAGTTCGTTATTTAGTTTGGTCGGTTAAAATGTCATGTAACGTTCATCGGGCCGACAAACTACATCGTATTGCTAATTCGTTTTTAAGTTTTGACAGTTAAAATGTCATGTAACGCTCATGGGCTGTCAAACTCAGTTACTATTCGTTAATTTTTGTTGGGCCATTCAAATTGCCATCGAAAGCTCATGGGAGGCCAACATCCACAGATGCATTTCGTTAATTTTTGTGAAGCTAACTTAACACAAAATACTTTTTAACTTACCTCGTCCCCTCATTCTAGTTATCCCACATTAATCTCATTAGTTGCGTCAACTCATGAATATTTACACATATGATCCCTCAAATCATAAATCTTTACTCTTATTTTTCTCGTAGAATGTCGTCACTCAGAAACCACCGTCGTCACCAACGTTCATCCGGTTCACGCGATCGCGCTTGGCTGCTAGGATCACGAAAGAATTCGCTGCTGCAATGCCCACGATTGTCACTCAGATCCAAATCCTCAACTCCATTTGATCCGCCATTTCAGCCGCACCGAACAATTTTGATTCCCGCAACATTTTGAGCATTAAACCCCCATCCTTCCGTGGTGAGGAAAATACCACCGCCTTGCTTCAATGGTTCGAGGAAATGGAAAATATCTCCATCCACTGTGAATGTCCGAATGCCAAACGGACCAAGTTCGCCTCGAGCTGATTCGAGAGCCGAGCTGTAACCTGGTGGAATGCTCTGAGTAATGACCAAGGATCTGACTTGGTCGTAGCCATGCCTTGGGAGGAACTTAAGGAGGCAATGAAAAAAGAGTTTTTCCCGAAACACGAACTACAGAGACTTGAAACTGAGTTTTGGGAGCTTAAACAGGTTGGTGGGGATAACTCCACCTACTCTAACCGTTTTCGTGAGCTTAGCCAAATTGTACCCCACTTGGTAACTCCCGAGGCTCGCGGCATCCATAAATACATTCGCGGTCTACCGCCCCTTTTCCGCGATGCGGTGGTGAGTCGTGACCTTCTAACCATTGGTGAGGAGATGAACCTAGCTGCCTCTCTCACCGATAGTCATGTTCGGGATGGAACCTTGTCTCGCAAGGACTCTAATCCTACTCCCAAAAAGACTAAGACCAACTCCTCCACCGATTCCAAAGCTAAAACCAAGCCCGCTTACAACAACAATAACCGCTCTAACAAGAACAAAAACAACAAACATAAGACCAACCACCAAAACTACTCTCTCAACTAACCCAACAACCAAGCTCCCAATGACCCTAATGCCCCAAACAAAAAGACTTACTTTGGTCATCATCCCCTTTGTGCCAAGTGTAACCGTCACCATCCTGCTCAATATCGTTTCCGTTTGTGCACCCAATGCAACTGTTACGGCCACTTTGCCAACTCTTGTCGTGCACCACCTGGCTCTCAAGCGTTCAAACCCGGTCAGCACCCCCTACTACTAGACTTGCTGCTAACCATGCTCAGCCTGGTGTTCCTAATACCCGAACTTGCTACCATTGCGGAGACCCTAACCATCTCCACAACGCCTACCCATTACTCACCCATGCTCACCAAGCCCATGTTATGCCCGCACCTCACTATGTTACCCATCCATCGCAAGCCCAAGTGTACCCTGCACCATACTACATTGCTCAAGCCAACCTAGTGCAAACCTATCAACATCCAACCTATGCACCACAAACCCATGCTCCTTCTGTGCCTCAGCTTATGGCTCCTCTATTGGCATCAACTCAAGCTCCTGCTATCCAAGCTCCTTATTTGAATCAAGATGCTCAAACCTCTCAAGGGTCCAATGGTCGTGCGTTTATGATGAATGTGAATCAAGCTCAAAGTTCTACGATGTGGTGAATGGTACGTTTCTCATTGATAATCATTATGCTTCGGTTTTGTTCATACGGGTGTCGATAAGAGTTTTATTTCTTTAGATTTTGCATATATTATTGATAAGCCTCGGGATAAGTTGTCTAAGTCTTTTACGGTAGAAGTAGCCGACGGGAATTCTATTACTACTGATTCGGTATTCAGGGATCGCGTCATAATTCTTAACAAGGTCGAATTTCTTATTGACCTCATTCTGATGCAAGTGGGTAGTTTTGATGTTATCGTAGTGATGGACTGGTTAACCTTTAATCATGCGGAAGTTGTTTGTTTTGAAAAGTTCATCTGTATACTCTCGAGAATGGTCGTATTCTTAAAAATACTCCAAAGTCTAAGCTTAATCTTATGTCGTGCTTTCAAGCTCAACGTTACTTACGCAATAAATGTGTCGCCTTCCTAGCTCACGTAGTGGACAAAGAGCGGGAAGAGAAGAAATTATTCGATATTCCGGTAGTACGCAATTTTCCCGATGTTTTTCCGATGATGTCACCGGTCTTCCTCCGGTTCGTTAAGTGGAATTCCGAATTGATCTTGTACCCGGAGCTAACCCCATAGCTAAAGCACCTTACCGCCTTGCATTTTCCTAAATGCAAGAACTTTCAGACAAGGTTTTTATTCGCCCGAGTTCTTCTCCTTGGGGCGCACCTGTGTTGTTCGTTAAGAAGAAATATGGTTCTTTCCGCATGTGTATCGACTATCGTGAACTCAACAAGATTACCGTCAAGAACTGTTATCCACTCCCTCGAATCGATGATCTTTTCGATCAACTTCAAGGAGCCACATGCTTCTCGAAGATAGATCTCCGTTCGGGATATCATCAACTCCGAGTTAGTGAAGAAGACATCCCCAAGACCACTTTTCGTACTCATTATGGGCATTACGAGTTATGTGTTATGCCTTTTGGGCTAACTAATGCACCCAAGGTTTTCATGGATCTCATGAACCGTGTGTTTAAACCCTACTTGGACAAGTTCGTTATTGTTTTCATTGATGACATCTTAATCTATTCGAAATCCGAGAACAACCACAAGAATCATCTCCATACCATTCTTGACCTACTTCGTAAGGAGAAATTGTACGCCAAGTTGTCTAAGTGCGAGTTCTGGTTAAAAGAAGTTCAGTTTTTGGGCCACATGTCAACGACAAGGGTATTCATGTTGATCCTGCGAAGATTGAAGCTGTTAAGATTTGGAAGCCGCCTACTTATCCCAACGAAGTTCGATCTTTCCTTGGTTTGGCGGGATATTACCGTCATTTCATTCGAAACTTTTCGAAGATTGCATCGCACCTCACAGCTTTAACCCACAAGGATAAAACCTATGTGTGGGGGTCAAAGCAAGAAGAAGCCTTTTAAAACCTTAAGGACATGCTTTACAATGCTCCTATTCTTGCTCTTTCCAGAGGTAATGAAGATTTTATCGTTTTCTGCGACGCTTCTACCCAAGGTCATCGTTGCGTTCTCATACAACGAGGCAAGGTTATCGCTTATGGTTCAAGACAACTCAAGGTTCATGAGAAAATTTATACGACGCATGACCTCAAAATTGGTGCTGTGTATTTTCCTTGAAGATTTGGAGACACTATCTCTATGGTACGAAGTGTGTTATGTTTACCGATCATAAGAGTCTCAAACATATTTTTGACCAAAAAGAACTCAATATGAGACAACTTCGATGGGCCGAGTTTCTTAGAGACTACGAATGCGAAATTCGCTATCATCTTGGAAAGGCGAATGTCATGGCCGACGCTCTCAGTCGTAAGAAACCACTCAAATTCATACTTCTTACTTGCAATATGGTTCAAAATGATCTCGAAAAGCGTGTTCTCAATGCTCATCACGAATCTGTCACCAAAAACAATATGTATGACAAGATGTCATGTGGTGCTAAAACCCAACTTAAAACTAAACCCAATGATCTACTTTACTTTCTGAACCGCTTATGGATCCCTGATCGTGATGATCTTCGCACATTTATTATGGACGAAGCTCACAAGTCACAATATTCCATACATCCCGGTGCGGATAAAATGTACGCCGACCTTCGTTCTATCTATTGGTGGCCTGGAATGAAGAAAGATATTGCCTTATATGTTTCTAAATGCTTCCAAAGTGAAAGCCGAAAATCACTGACCTTATGGCTTACTTGAGCAACCTCCCGTCCCCGAGTGGAAATGGAAAGGTATTGCTATGGATTTTATCACTAATCTTCCTTCTACCCGTAAGCAACATGACAGTATTTGTGTAATTGTTGATCATTTAACCAAGTCTGCTCATTTTATTCTCATCAAAGAGATGTATTATGTTGATCAATTGGCCCGTATTTATGTTGAGAAGATTGTTTGTCATCATGGAACCCCTTTATCTATTATATCCGATCGTGATGGTCGTTTCACTTCTCGCTTTTGGAAGTCTCTCCAATCTGCCTTGGGTACTCGTTTGGATCTTAGTACTGCTTATCACCCGCAATCTGATGGTCAATCCGAGCGTACAATTCAAACTCTAGAAGATATGCTCTGTTCTTGTGTCCTCGATTTTGGAGGCAATTGGGAAGTTCATCTACCACTTATCGAGTTCTCTTATAATAGCAGCTTCCACTCTAGTATTGGTATGGCACCTTTTCAAGCACTCTATGGTCGCAAATGTCGCTCCCATATTGGTTGGAACGAAGTTGGGAATCTCATATCACTGGTCCGGAATTGGTTCAAGAGACAACTGACCGTATTGCTCAAATACGTCAAAACCTCCTTGCTACTCGTAGTCGTCAGAAGAGTTATGCTGATAAGAGACGTAAACCCCTAGAGTTCAGTGTTGGTGATTTTGTCTTACTCAAAGCTTCCCCTTGGAATGGAGTTGTTCAATTTGGAAAGAAAAGAAAACTAGCTCCTGGTTTCGTTGGTCCTTTTGAAATCATAGATAGAGTTGGTCATGTTGCTTATCGACTCAAGCTTCCTGTTGAACTCTCTAACATTCACCCGGTGTTTCATGTATCTAACCTCAAGAAGTGTCTTGCCGAGGGTAATCTCCGCATCCCACTTGATGTAGTTAGTATTGACGAGACTATGCATTTTGTTGAGCAACCGGTTGAGATCATGGATCATAAGGATAAAGTTACTAAGCGAAGCCGCATTCCTCTAGTTAAAGTTCGTTGGAAATCCAAACAAGGCGCCAAGTTTACGTGGGAACGTGAAGACCAGATAAAACTCAAATATCCTCATCTTTTTGTTGTTGCTGATTCTCTAATTTTGGGACGAAATTTCCCAAAAGTAGGAGATACTATAACAATTTGGGTTTTCCTATTTCAGTTGTAACTGCTACCCGACCCATTTACGGGTTCGGGCTTGCTCATTAATAATAATCCCAAATTTTATCGAGTTAAATTGATTATTTAATCAATATTTATTTATTTATAATAATATCTTTTGAGTTTCTACACAATTAACCCAAAACATAAGGTTTTAATCTCTTTTGTGTCCATTCTCAAAAATCTGGGGCTAAAAGTAAAATAATTGTTATAATCCATATTATAATCTGGATATCCATTTACCAAACTCGTATCCACCTTCGTTTCTTGTACCCGAATTCAAATTACAATAATTTGACCATAATCTTCGTTTTCATTGTTGTATTTGTTCTCGTAATTATCATTATTATATTATTTACGGCTTAATAAACAATTTAAACGTGTTAAACAAATCCATATATGATCTTTATCTCGATTTAAACAAATCACAAACCCTAATACCCAATTACTATATAAAAGAGGATGATATTTGCAGTTGAATCACCCCTCAGCATCCTCACACCATCGCCGACAATAACCCTATAATAAATTTCGTTTTAGTCTAAATCCCGATAGCTTTCTAGTGTGCTTTTTGGCCAACAACGTCTGGATCTCGTTCACCATCAAACAAATCGAGTTAAAGTAATTATTATACATGGTTGGAATCGGCTTTTTATAAGGATTAAAAGCCCTAAACTTATTTGATCGTACATGGATACGATTTCTCAATCAGGGTTCGTATTCAAATCTGGTAATGTTTGTTAATAAATTTTCATATCTGGGTTATGTTGCACGTCGCTGGTAGGCCAGATGGTTAAAACATATGACTTACGGGGGCAGGTCGTGGGTTCGACCCCCTGCCACCCCAGATTTTTAGTTATTCTTGATATTCTTTCTTTTTAAAATCATTTTATTAATTATAATGGTAACAATAATTATTAAACAGATTATTTTATGGAAAACCGACTATAAAACTGGTATTCTCGCGTATTTAGTCCGTATGTATATGTAAACATATATATATATATATATATATATATATATATATTAACACGAAAGCTAATGATTTAATATATATATATATATATAACAAGCAAAATTTATATATAAATATATTTATATATTTATAAAACTAACAATATTTATTTTTAAAGATGTATTTTATTTTTATATACTTTATATACAATTAACTAACTAATAATTTTTCATATAATATCTTTATATAATATTATATTATGATTAAAAAGGGGTATAATATTAACTTAATAATAATTATAATTATTGAGTTTTGATCATCGATCTTGTACATTAACTTAGCGTATCTGTATTTCCTTTATAGGCTTTATCGCCAATGCGTAATTTCCGCATTCTTAATATTCTATTTCACCTTTGTTTGTCTATTGAGGTGAGTACCACATTCCCCTATTTTACTTTTTTTTCACATTTTGGTGACAAATGCGTCAACGTATTTTCTCTTATATATACATATGCTTAAATTGCAACTATTGTCTTATATGTTAATAATTTTATATCATACTTGTTATGTGCTTATGTGCTCATTGTGAATCGCATTCGGAGAGGTCCAATATAATCTCATAATAGTATGATCATACGCCATTCGTTATAGCCATCGTGCTTCTCGACATCTCATTTATCTTTGCTCATTGGTTAAATTACTTTCTCATTTGTCTTGTTACAATATATATATATATATATATATATATATATATATATATATACATTAAACTGGTGTGTTGCTCACTCAACGTTGTGTTGACAAATCTATTTTATTTTTAACGCATATGCAGGTCATCGTGTGATGTGAAGTTAGTTCAAGTGTGAAGATCACTTAAGGAACAAAGTTAGAGAAATTTAACGAGACTTATGTTTTTATGATTTATGGCTGTTTGATGCACTATTTGTTTTTGTTTGGATATTGCATTTAATATTTGTTTTATATAAATTTATTAAATAGATATTGACATTTCAAATGTTGCATGATAGTACCTTTAGAGCTGTGGACAATCAGTTCACGCCCCGGCATTTCTGTTAGTGCACGGTTTCGGTGTCCGTAGCGATCGAATAAGTTATAGGCGGTTTAGTCTTTGTATTTAATATATATTGTAAAATAGCCTATAAATAGGTAGATTATGTCATAATTTAGGTAGAGAACTTGTACATAGATCTAATTTATTCTCTCCATAACTTATCTCCACCATAATGTATTTACTCCATATTTATCAATAAAGTAGATATTTAAAGTATCGATTTCTTGTTGATGTATCGTATTAGCGGCTAGATCTTGGTCTCTATGACCTTCTCTCAATTGGTATCAAAAATTTTGATCAACACTATAATGCTTTAAGTCAAGTTGGGGTGATTTGGCAAAAATCAAATTAAGCTTGAACCGAGATTAGAGGCTGATAGTTTCTGATATTCTATGCTATAATTGAAACAATTAATCATATCACAAAAACACTTGAAAGTTTGTTATTAGATTTAAGTGGACAACGATACCAATGACCGACTTAACGTCAGTCATAATATCGCTGAAATATAAAACTGTGATGGAAGGGCACTTTGGTCAATATGATTATCTGCTCAAACTCTTCAAAAAAATAAAAAAAAATAAAGTACTGCTTTTGTTAAATCATAGAAAAACACAAAAAGATTGGTCAATTTCAAAATGTTCGGATACTTCTTTGTATATACATTATTTAAAAACTTTTACAAAATACCAAAAATATTTTATCTTTCTTTCTTTACATATTATTTAAATAATTTAATTTATGTTTCGTAAAAGTGAAACGTTTTAAAGTATTCAATTATCAGGATAAAAGGTTCTCGGTAATTCTTTTAAGTTAAATCTATTCATTATTTAATTCATTTATTTATTTATGTTAAAATTAAATAAAACTTTTAATTCATTAAAAGTTAATTCGTTAAGTATGAATAACGACCTAGGTGATTCTTTAGCGAACTACTTTCTAGTTCGCTCACCCAATTCGCTTCCGCACTTTGTAACGAATCACCTCTACTTCGTTATACATAGTTAACGAATCAAACTACAATACATATCTAGTTCGTTATTCTGGTATAACGAATTGGGTTAAAGAATTGCCTGATTCGTTATCGCAGAATTCGTACGAATCGTTTGATTCGTACAAAAGGTACTTCGGGAAACATGTAAGGTTATATAAGACAAAGCAAACGAATGGTCTTTCACTGTTCATCTTCTTTCTTCAACACAAAGTTACTCTTTTCAAATTTTTTCTCTGATTTTCGACCTTCAAGTTTTGACATTTCAAGGGTATCATTGTGTTACTAAGGTATTAACGATCACAACGATGTGATTTTCGTCAAAAATAATGGTGTTTTAATACACTAATTATGGACTTTTGTGTTCAAAGGGTTTTCCGTGTTCTAAACCCTAACTTCTTTTTGATATACTGTGACAATATAGCTTGTTTTTGATTCATTGTCACCGGAATGTGATTCCGAGACCTTGGGTAGACGTTAATCAATGATTGATTATCGTTTGCCAGGTTGATTGAACATTAATCGGTTTGGGGTTTTTAGCCTCTGTTTAGTTTACATATTAATGTAGTTTATATCATGGTGTTAAGCCTCAATATTAACACCTTGAACTTCGCATTGTGATACCGAGTTACATAGAACTGCTAGTTTGATTACTCGACGATATGCATGAGCTAATTGCAGCTGATTTGTATTGTTGACTATCGGTGTTCTTATTAATTTTGACTTTGACTATGTGAGTCAAAGATCAAGTCTAATTTATTGACCATTCGTGATCCTTAGCGATTTGGGACTGTTTCGTGTCCAATTCGTTAAGGAAATACACGAACTAGATCAACGAATAAATTAGTTAACGAATCAGATGAGGATTCGTTAATTTATAACGAACTAGCTCCTAGTTCGTCCTTAGGAATAGTAATTCGCTTAATCTACTTCGTTAACTTATTTACCTGATAGCGAATTGCTTGATTCGTTACTAGATGGTAACGAATCAGTATAATGTCTCATACGAATGACATTTTTTTAATTTTAATTATTTATTCATTTTTAAGATTACATTTTAATGAAAATAAAATTACTCCAACTGTCTAAACGAGTAAATAAATTAATTCCACATATCATATGAAATTAAATACACCATTTAGAAATATATAGATATATATATATATATGTATATTACCTTTTCATATTACTTATCTTGGTTTATATTTATTCAGTAATATGACTGAACAAGTGAATCAAGATCCACCGATTACTGATCAAGAACAAATAGAACAACCTGCTGTTGATCAAGGGCAGCAAGAACAACCACCACAAGAGCAACCTCCTCAGGAACAGCATGACGATGTTATTTTATTACCGTTTGATAAGAAACATAACATCTGTGCCTATGTTGATCAAGATGTTGCTGATGTTGCTACATTTGGAGATATGTTGACTCTTCTAAGACGATCAGTGATACATTACGCCATCACTGCTCGACCTAAGGTGTATCTGAGTATTATCATGCAGTTTTGGGATACCGCTGAGTATGTTGAGGAGGAAAAACATATTCGAGCCACGATTAAAGAAACTCCTATTACAATTGATGTTGAAGTAATTAGGTGGGTGCTTCGATTTGCTGATACTGATGACAACCCGAGTGAATTTGATAGGCAACTGGTCAAGGGTTTGTTTACATGTGTGCGTTATGGTGGAGATATTAATAAATCTATGTTGAACAAGAATGGATTATGCCCACCATACAAGTATCTTCTCCGTGTTCTTATTCATTGCATGAGTGGTCGTCGTGGTGGCTTTTACGAATGTCGACTCAGTTTGCAATCAGCCTTTGTCGCTTTAATCCTCAACAAGCCATTCAACTACTCCGAGCTTGTATTTTATCATTTGATAGAACAAGTTCAGCAGACAGACCAGAAGAAGAAATTTTTAATGTATCCTCGGTTTTTGCAGTTGATTATTCAAGATATGATTCCTAATTTAGCAATTAATCAGACCTTGGTGAATGACAAGCATCCTATGGAACACATGACGACCGACACAGTACGTAGAATGGCAATCTATCGAAAGACAAGTCCATCGGATAAACGAATGATTGCTCATATCGTTAATCCTAATTATGTATGTCCTTCCGAGGATCGCTGGATTCATGATGATTCAGATTCCGAGCGTGAGGAAGGAGAAGGTGGGAACGATGGTGATGATGGAAACGATGGTGGTGATGGGAACGATGGTAATGGGGGTAATGAAGGGGGAAATGGTGGCAATGGTGATGCAGCTCTTAAAGAACAACAAGATGCAGTTGATGCTGCTTTGGCTGCCACCATTGCAGCTCAACTAGAAAGAAAGAGAAAAGGCAAGGCAGTGGCAACTGGGGAGCCATCAAAGAAGAGACGTGTGTCTGCTGTGGCTGGTGTAATCATCGGTGTGCCATCACCTCATCAACCAACGCCACAACGCCCGGTAGTGCCGTTTACAACTAGTGCTCCGTCAATGACTTTAACAACAACGATGGTTCCACATGAAAAGTTGGATATGATACCTCAGTCAGCATTAACTGAAATACCTTTGCCGACTGTTACTGTGGCTACAACTTCTCCAACAATATCTATGAGGCCTCCTCCTCCTAGTGATCTCTCATTTATGAGAATTACAAGGCCTCAAGGTCCAATCCAACCAATTCATCCATCCTTGTATGCTTTGCCACCAAATCGTCAGTCAGAAATGCTTTTAAATCTTCTGCATTTGTATAAGAACCAGATGTCTGCTGATCGATTGAATCAAGAACGCTTAATGGAGAATCAGAAGAAACTACTTAGTTATGTTTCTTTCTGTCAAAAAGAAACCAAGACCCTACGTGAGATTGTTGAGTCTCAGGGGGTGAGACTTAAAGAACAAGAGGATCTGATTCTGCAATTAACGTGCAAAGATGATGCCTTAAAGAAGATCAAGAATAATGAGGAAGATCCTGATGATGATGATGAGTCTAGTGCTGGTGGTGAGCCTAAACAAGCTCAAGACCCTGCGTCTGGTGCGGGTACGAGTTCTATTGACGATTCTTAAAAACAGATTGTTGTTTATCATGATTATTCGGCAGCTAAACCAATTGAGATGATTGAAGCTGATAGGGTAATATTTATGGATGGAACGGGGGTGATTAGAAGTATGGTGAACAAGGATAAGATAGAGGTGGGTGAGTTTGTTGACAGGTCTCTGACATGAGAGCAGATTTCCATACTGCTTGGGTTGAATGATGAACAACTGACTGTGTTAGAAACTGAGCCTGATGTCGAAGTGGTGAATGAGGAAGGTATAGAGGATGATCCGTCTATTCAAATGAACACGGAGTTTATTTATGAAGACGAGGATGTGGAGATGAAAGACGTCATTGCTGAGGAGTACCCTGATTTGTTTCAACACTCAAATGTTGATCAAGGTGCTCCAGTGTTTAATGAAGAAATAATTAAATAAGCAGAAGACCATCTTGAAAAGAAGTCCAAAGGAAAGGATGTTTCTTCTGATTCTTCTGTTGATCCATCTGTTGAGGAGATTCTGAGTTGGTTCAGATTTAAAGCTGCAGGAAAAATTATTCAGGCACATCGATATGTTGATCAAGAACGAAAAGACACAGCTGCAGCTTGGGTCAAAGCAAACCAAGTGACCTCCTTCAAGACTGTTTCCAAGGTACATGGTGATATTGTCTCATGGATGTATGATTCAGAGCTTAAGGTATGTATAGTCAAGTGGGAAAAGGGAATCCAGTACTACGAAACGATAATGGGTGTTCTTACCTTACCACGTTGGGATGTTTGTACCCTCGCGAGACGTCCATTTATCAATCGTGGTGGCGACCGGACAGCTGAGTGGTTTCATCAACACTTGTTGTTCGAGATAAATCATGGGTTCAAGTTCTTCAAGCCCCAGGTTCCTAGACGTAAACGTATTGACGAAATCGATCCAAGGACTGGGTGGAAGAAACTTGTTCTTAAAGTTAAGTCGCCGAAGACGATGAAGAAAGCACCGGTGAAGACGATGCCACAACAAATGCATCTCTCGTTCAACCGCTGGTACTATGACAATCGTACTGGCGAGGCCGTCATTGTTCTTGGTCGAGGACTGGAGACTGAACTTATCAAGATAATCGACCCGATGTGGTTGGTTAATTTATCTAAAACAGACAATGACGTGCTACACAGGAAACGGATTCTGATCGAGCGCAATGAAGACTACGACCTGGCTATGCAATTCCAACGTGTTGAGCATGTTTGTCATGAAAATGGAATTCATAGTTGCATAGACTGGCAGTCCAAGCACTTCAAGTAACTTAAAGACAAAGAGCTCAAGACGAGGGGGTTTCTGTTAGTGCACGGTTTTGCGTCTTGAGTCTTTGTAATTGTCGTTAAAGTATTTGTCGTTTGTTTAATGTAATAAACAATTATTATTTCATGTAGTTCGTTAATGTATTTAGGCTAGTTCACTAAGGATGTTTAGCAAACTAGTCCTTAAGTTAAGTTTCCCCTGATTCGTTAGGGAATGTTAACGAATCAGGGGGTATTTCGTCTTATTAATGTATGTAACGAAGTAGAGTCTGATTCGCTAGGGGATGTTAGCGAACCAGACCTATCTTCTATAAATAGTGAACACTGTTCACACATAATTTAAGTTTTGAGAGATTAATTAACGAAACTCTGTCCAAATCCTCTCTCGATCTTCATCCTTAATATTATACAACTACTGATACTAATAATATATAAACATATACAACACTTAATCATACGTAATTATGAGTTAGATCTATAGTTAATGTATTAATCGATTACGCACAGATCTGAGATCTGTTATTGTTATTGTTACTGGATTAATACACCTACGGGTTCCAACAAGTGGTATCAAAGCTTTCGGGGCTCAATTACACTTGATTTGGTGTTTATTTGGAATATTGGTTTGTTAATGTTCTGTTTTTAGTGAATTTGGATCAATTTGAGGTAAACTAATTGAATTATGGTTAGTTTGGATTGGTTTTGAGGTGCTAAAGGTATTGATAAGGTATTGTGAATTGGAATTGAGGTTTGATTTGGTTTTGAGGTGATTCGGTATTGATTTGGATTATGGCCGAAACAGGGTTTGAGTTTTGGTATAATTGGACTGATATTTGGGGTTTATTGGTTACGAGGTTAGTTGTTTCGGATTCGCGATTGTGTTACGATTATTTTGATAGGTAATTTGTGGATTTTGGTTAAAAATTGAGTGTGTATTACGGATCTGAAACTTCTGGAGTTATGGGTTTCGTGTTCATCATTTCCAGATTTCTGGAAATTCCTGTTGAATATTTGAAGATTCAAAGATGAATATGATTCGCTATGTTGATTTTCTATCAAGTTCACTTTGATTCGTTCATTAAATTTATCAATTCGTTACTTATTTCACGTGATTCGTTAGCCAATTCGCTATAATAGCTGATTCCTGTTATCTAATTCGTTGATTAGGTTAACTGATTCGTGAGACACGTGTCCACCTTAGGATTTGTGTCATAACAACCTTTGCCACGTGGCATAAGGAATTAAAGTTTGTTACAAACGGTTGTAACAACCTGATTCGTTATAGTTGATTCACTAAATTAACTGTAGCTGATTCGTTATAGTCTTTTCGCTATCTAATTCGTTACAAGAAACTTTTAGTTCGTTAAGCTTGTCTTTCGTGATTAAATTAGTTAATCCGTTAGTGTTGACTGGTTCGTTGACTGATTTATTGACCATCTGATTCGTGGTCTGAGTTGATTCGTTAATCATTTGATTCGCTAAAATCAATTCTTATTCGTTAACATTAATCCTTATTTCGTTAGGTTTGATTCGTTAATTACTGTTCACAGTTCGCTATAAATGTTTACAGTTCGTTAATCTTATTTGTTATACCCTTGAAGTTTAAAACTTGTCAAACATGGCCGGCATGTATGCATTGGCTTCTCAAAACATGTTGATGCAACAAATGTTGCAACTTGATACCGAGATAGGTTCACATTCTAAATGTCCAAGATTGATGACGTTTAGTGACTTTGCCAAGTGGGAACCTCGGTTTCGTGCTCATTTGGGGTCTGTTCACCCTGATTGCTCATATTGTCTCGATGAAGTTTATAAGGAACCATTGATTGGTGATGATACTATTGGTTTTGTTCCTAAAGCTGTTTCTCAATATTCACAAGAAGAGAAGAAAGCTTTAGAAATCGAAACAAAAACTTATTCCACTCTTACTATGGCTTTGCCAGAAAATATCTTTCATCAAGTAGGTAACATAAAGAGATGTGCTTCTCTATTCCAACTTCTTCGTATGAGAAGTATGGGGAACACAGCTGAGAGTAAGAAAGTGATGCTCAAGTTTCAGTTTCGAAACTTTAATCTATTGAAGGGAGAAACAGTTGAAGAGATGATTACATGGTTATTCACTTAATTGCTGAAATGGACAAGATGAAATTGGAAATTTTTGAAACGGATAAAATTGACACTATTAAGAGTGTGCTTCCAAGTTCTTACTCAACATTTCTCATGGTTTTAAAAGAGAATGACTATTTCTTGAACGAAGACTTGACTGCACTTGAATTTTTACAAAAGATCGAAGCCAGTGTGTCACACCCCGATCGTGATGGCGGAATAATCGAGGCGCGGCGACTAAGTCGTGATTGTTGAGCACAATAGTATAAAAGTCTAAATGCTTAAACATAACCAAAATGTCAAATATTACACCATCCAGGTAACATGAAACAAATTGTTTTAATACAAAATATCAAGCTTCCAAACAACTCCTAGACTAGCCTTCATCTCTCTAAGGCCTCTAAACTTGCTAGGGATTTCTTGCTGCATTATTTCCTGAAAACATGTAACAAACTGTCAACTACATAAAGTAGATGAGTGAATTCATAGGTTTAAAGAAAAAGAGTTTATACACAAACATACTAGTATAGGTTGTAGGGGTTTATATATAGGGTGTACCTGCGGCTAACCCACCACTCCTACAACTTATACTACTATGTTTGGATATAATACCCGGTTTTAAGATGGTTTGTAAGAAAAGGTCTCTTGGTTTTCCCAAAGAGGTTTTTGTAGTAAGTAAAACATGAAATGTTCTCCTGGACTCTCAGCGGGCTTATTATTCTCCCATTAGAGTCGTTTGTGATAAGATTACTCAAAGATTTGTGGTCTCCCAACGGTACATGTAACACATAGCAGTTAAGCATAAATAAGGACATATAGATTTGAGCATGCTAAGTTTACTAGATAAACCAACACCAAGATCCCACTGTTTACTAGTATCCAAGATGATGGTGAATAAATGATGATGATGATGAATGATGATGAAACCCAATGATCACACAAGACTTGATTGAACCCACGCAAGACTTAAACCAAGACTACCTCGTTCTTGTCATCCAGGACTCAGCTAGGTTCTACCGAGAGTAGGATAGACTCCCCAAAGAATCCTGGGTTCCCTTGGTCCCTACCGAGACTAGTATAGGTCCTCAAGAGTTATGGATTTCACCGAGACTAGTATGAAATCCCATGAGTTACGAGTGCCACCGAGAATAGAATGCCACTCATGGTCGCGAGTTCTACCGAGAGTAGAATAGACTCTCGCGTCCAATTCAACTCATGATGCTTTGATCTCTAGATTTCCATGCTGACACAATGACTATGATGATATGAATATGATTCCCATTCCCATGATGTCAATGTTCATAGAATTTCCCATACTCATTGATTTCCGATGTTCTTAGATCTCCATAAGTTGATGGGTTTTCCCCATGTTCATAGATTTCCAAAGTTTATAGATTCTTAAAAAGCTTGTGGATTTCCGCACGTGTGTAGAAATCCAAAAGTTTATAGTTTAAAGAGTGTTTGCATAAATGATTTTATCCAAACGTGTAAAGTTACCATGTTTCCACCCCATAGTTTTGAAAAGCTTAAATAGGGGCTATGAACTCACCTTGATCTCGGGTTAGGATGGTGCTACAATAGATCTCCTTAGCCTAGAGTTGAACATATATATAAGGTTAACAACGTGCTATAAGTCTAAGAAAACGAGCTTACGCGGCCTCGAGCAAAAACCGGGTTTTAAAGACGAAAACAGCTTGGTTCTGGCTTGATTCGATCGAATAGGAACACGTTCGATCGAATAGACACACATTCGGTCGAATCTGAGGCACACTCGATCGAACTAGAAACACATTTGGTCGAACCAGTTGGAAAAACTCGTTCGGTCGAACATGGAACTTGTTCGATCGAATAGACACTCGTTCGATCGAATACGAAACTCATTCGGTCGAATGAGTTGGAGACCATTCGGTTGCTTTCCTATTCGATCGACTGGACTGATTCGATCGACTGGTTCGATCGAATGAGTCTGATTCGACTCCTTCAAACTGGGCGACGGAGAAACCTACGGGTTTTTCAGATTTTCCAGATTTTTGACCCAAAATCGAAGTTTTTGACATGGAAATGCTCGGGATTGAAAGGGCTATCGATTCCTAGTGATTTTAAATACAAAAGCCTGCATTTTGACACCAAAACAAGACGGTTTTTGACCCGAAAACTCTAGAAACGAAAATGGGTGTTTTTGCTCGATTTGAGGCCGAAAATGGTTATGAAAATGGATGATTTTCAAGAAGATCTTACCAAGAATAACAACAAACAGATTTGTGGACTCGGATTTGAAGTTTGAAGACTTTCTCTCTCTAGTTTCTCTCTCTAGAATGAGAGTGTTTGGGTGGGAAGTGTTGGTGGAAATGAAAGAGATGGTGTAAGAATACTTGATTTTCCGCTTAAATACTCGGGTGACTCGGGTTCGGGTTTAGGCTACCGACGGGTCAAGACTAGTCGAGTTCATAAGTTTTTAAACAAACTAAAACTTTTTCAGCAAAACTTTTATAAAACCATTTTCCGAATAATTATTTGAAATCTTTTTAAATAAGAAGATTTAATTTTTCGAAAGCATTAAAAATTAATATTTTTCAGGCGTAAATGTCGTTTTATAAAATAAACATTTTAAATGATAAAAGCAGATTTTTCCAATGATATGGGTTCCGAACTTATCGTCCAGAATCCCAAAGTCTATAGTTTCCGATGATTTCACGATCCTAGTTTACCAATCGAATTTCAGGGCGTTACATCCTCCCCAATTTAGAGGAATTTCGTCCCGAAATTTAGAACATAGTATAGTTGATGCAATGATGTTTTAGATTAAATGATCCCATGATGACCACTATGCGCCACTACCCCTAATATTCGTCTTGGATACCACCCAAATCAAGTTGAAGGGGTTTATATATAGGGTGTACCAGCGGCTAACCCACCACTCCCTCAACTCCACTTGGGTGTTTCTTTCGACTCCTATTAGTTCAATGACACACAGGACGACACACTCTTTTCCACTACAAGGCATCACCTTCAAGCTTTACATCAGACATATACATTTCGGATTGAAGGGGTTTATATATAGGGTGTACCAGCGGCTAACCCACCACTCCTTCAATCTCCAATGGATAATTCCCTCAATAACTCTTGAATTTAACGCCTCACAGCTGCCACGCTAACTATGAGTCCCTAATTCCAAGTCTCGCTTCAGACATAATCAACTTGTGCCGAAGGGGTTTATGTATAGGGTGTACCAGCGGCTAACCCACCACTCCTTCAACATTCATTGATTAATTCCCTACACGAAGCTTGAGTTCACGACTCATAGTTACACAATAGCATATTGTTTATACACGTATACACCTGTGAACTTGATGTAATTATATTCCGGACTATAATTACGAGTTCACCTTGTATCAATGTATAAACTCCATTGTGTGCGGCTAGAAAAATCGACACGACACCACACACACACACACAACCATGCTTCATGAATGCTAGAATGATGACAAATTTTGGCTCAATGATACATAGTTTACCCCAATGTTTACATGATTAAGTATGCACAACTTGTGTTTTCCAGCACGAGTCATGGGTAGTCAAATTTGGTGTTATGCAAATAAGAGAATATTTATAAGCAAATAGGAACAACATGATACTTCATTGATTGATATTGGTCCCTGATTACATGATTACGATTACATAGACTCCAAGATTTCTAGAATTACAAAGATGATGACTATGCGAACAGATGAGGGTATTCCTCCTTCATCTTATCCTCTCGCTCCCATGTGAACTCGGGTCCACGATGGTTGTTCCAACGTACCTTGACTATGGGTATCCGGCTTCGCTTAGTCCTTCTGACTTCTCGATCTAGGATCTCGACAGGTTCCTCAACAAAGTGTAGTTTGTCGTCGATGTGAACCGTGTCGATCGGGATTTGAGCGGTCTCGTCAACGAGGCACTTTTTGAGTTGCGACACATGAAAAACGTTGTGAACACGGCTGAGTTCTGGAGGCAATTCCAAGCGATAGGCTACGGGTCCGACCTTTTCGATGATCTTGAAAGGTCCTACGTACCTTGGAGCAAACTTTCCCTTTTTCCCGAAGCGAACAATGCCCTTCCAGGGGGAAACTTTGAGCATTACGTGATCGCCTATTTGGAACTCCAGAGGTTTGCGGCGTTTGTCAGCGTAATACTTGTGTCGACAGCGGGCGTCCTTAAGTCTTTGCTGAATGATGGCGATACTGTCAGTGGTTTCCTGTATCAGTTCCGGGCCGAGGATTTGAGAATCTCCGGTCTCGGACCAACACAGTGGAGAACGACATTTCCTGCCATAGAGTGCCTCGAATGGTGCGCATTTGATGGTAGCATGATAGCTGTTATTGTATGAGAACTCTGCAAGAGGAAGGTGAGTCTCCCAGCTACTACCGAATTCAAGGATACAGGCTCTGAGCATATCCTCCAGGGTTTGTATGGTCCTTTCGCTCTGTCCGTCCGTTTCAGGATGATAGGCAGAGCTAAGTTTCACACTTGTCCCAAAGGCTTTCTGAAATGACTTCCAGAACCTTGACGCAAAAGAGGGGTCACGGTCAGACGTGATGCCCTTAGGCACACCGTGACGGGTTACGATCTCACGAATGTAAATCCGCGCCAGCTTCTCCGTAGTGTAGTCCTCGCGGACAGGGAGAAAGTGGGCAGACTTGGTCAAGTAATCCACGATAACCCAAATCGTGTCATAACCGCTGGGTGTCCGCGGGAGTTTGGTAATGAAGTCCATAGCGACTTCGTCCCACTTCCACTGCGGTATGATCGGTTTTTGTAACAGGCCAGATGGTCTCTGATGTTCAGTCTTGATCCGCGAGCATGTTAGACACCTACCGACGTACAAAGCTATGACTTTCTTCATACCCGGCCACCAGAAGTGAGACTTGAGATTCTGATACATTTTATCACTGCCCGGGTGAATAGAGTATCTGGATTTGTGCGCTTCATTCAGGATAAGTTCTCGAAGTGGTTCAGAGTTTGGAATCCACATGCGATTTAAGTAGTAAAGTATACCATCAGACTTGGTTTCAAACTTCCGTTCGGCACCGCAAGATAGCATATTTTTGAGATCACCACCAGCAATCGCTTGCTTTTGAGCTTCAAGAACCAAGGAGGGAAGATTGGACTGAATACGGATCGCATGCAACTGGGTCCTTTCCTTACGACTTAACGCGTCAGCCACTACGTTAGCCTTTCCAGGGTGGTAGCGGATTTCGCAGTCGTAGTCACTTAGGAGTTCAACCCATCGACGTTGTCGCATGTTTAGCTCCCTTTGGTTGAGGATGTGTTGTAGGCTCTTGTGGTCGGTGAAGATGACACATTTCGTACCGTATAGGTAGTGTCTCCATATTTTTAAGGCAAAGACCACAGCACCCAATTCCAAGTCGTGGGTGACATAAATCCTCTCATGACTCTTGAGTTGGCGCGAGGCATAAGCGATGACCTTACCGCGTTGCATTAAGACGCAGCCTAGACCTTGGCTCGAGGCGTCGCAATAAACAACAAAATCATCGTTACCCTCAGGAAGTGACAGGATTGGTGCATGACAGAGTTTATGTTTCAATGTTTGGAAAGCCTCTTCTTGCTCTTGGTTCCAAATGAATGGTTCCCCTTTTTGAGTTAACATTGTGAGAGGCAATACGATCTTTGAAAAGTTCGAGATGAATCGACGGTAGTACCCAGCTAAACCAAGAAATGAACGAATTTCGGTTGGCGTTGTAGGCGCTCCCCAATTTTTGATGGCTTCAATCTTGGCAGGGTCGACATGAATGCCTTCCTTGTTAATGATGTGACCTAAGAATTGAACTTCCCTTAGCCAGAATTCGCATTTGGAGAATTTGGCGTAGAGTTGCTCTTTCCTCAGCAGATCCAAGGTAAGCCTGAGATGAAGCTCATGGTCGGCTTTAGAGCGGGAATAAACGAGAATATCGTCAATGAAGACGATAACAAACTGGTCCAGGTATGGACGACAAACGCGATTCATGAGATCCATGAACACCGCAGGGGCATTCGTCAAACCAAAAGGCATGACTAGGAACTCGTAGTGTCCATAACGAGTTCTGAAAGCGGTTTTCGCGATGTCGTCCTCCATGACGCGTACTTGGTGATAACCTGAGCGTAGGTCGATCTTGGAAAAGTAAGTGGCTCCTTGCAGTTGGTCGAAAAGATCGTCAATCCTTGGTAATGGATACCGATTCTTGACCGTGAGTTTGTTAAGCTCACGATAGTCTATGCACATCCGGAAAGATCCGTCCTTCTTCTTGACGAAGAGGACTGGAGCTCCCCATGGAGATGAACTAGGGCGAATAAAACCCTTGTCTAGTAGTTCCTGTAGCTGGCTCGATAATTCCTGCATTTCTGACGGAGCCAAACGATACGGAGATTTTGCCACGGGGGTTGCACCGGGAACTAATTCGATGTGGAATTCGACTTGTCGGCTAGGAGGTAGTCCGGGTAAGTCTTTAGGAAAAACGTCTGGAAATTCACGCACGACGGGGACATCAGAGAGCTTCTTCCCCAAAGATTTCTTGATGGAGACATGAGCTAGGAAGGCGAGACACTTCTTTCGAAGGCATCGCCGAGCTTTAAAGCAGGAGATTAATTTCAGACATCTGCCTGATCTTTCTCCTTGAATAATTATGGACTCGCCAGAAGAACAAGGAACGCGAATGAGCTTCTCAGCACACACCACTTCCGCGTGGTTGATGGACAACCAATCCATCCCAACAATTACATCGAAACTTCCTAATTGCATAGGGATGAGGTCAATGTTAAGAGACGTCTGATCAAACGTAAGCGTGCAATTGCGAACGATTTTGTTCACTTGGGTAGACTCTCCGTTTGCCATTTCGACAGAGAAAGCGGGGTCTAAGACAGAGGATCCTAGATTAAGCAATGGGACCAACTCGCTAGAAATAAAACTCCTATCTGCACCCGTGTCAAATAGAATAGAAACCCAGAGATTGTTAAGGATGAACGTACCAGTAATGACGTCAGGATTTTGGCGAGCTTCAGCAGCGCCAATAGTAAAGGCTCGGCCTCGGGCCGGAGGAAGATTTGCAAGACGAGGACACCTGCTCCTGAAATGGTCCGTGGCTCCACACTCGAAACAGCTTCGAGTGTTGTTGGGTTGGGAACTGCTGCTCTGTATTGCCAGTTGATTACCTTGAAATCTGCAGCGTTCCGCTAGGTGCCCCAAACGTCCACAGTTCGTGCATTTCCAGCACGGGGTTCCGGCAGGGTGATGAAATTGGCAAGTGCCGCACTTGGGGTGAACCCCAGTGTACTCCCTCTTTGGCCTTCCAGAAGGGGTGGGAGCAGGAGCGACAGAGCTGATTGGGGTTGCGGGAGTAACCATCGCGTAACTGCTAGCCTTACGCTTTTTGATGCGGTTGATCTTTTTGGATGAGCCCTCAGCGGCCTTGCCCGTACCTTTGGCTAGGACCCCAGTCTTAACCTGGTCCTGGGTCAGTCGGGCAGCTAGTTCAATGGCCGCTTGTAGGGTTGATGGGTCAGCCCCGATAACGATTCCACGGACAGTGTCAGGTAGGCCATTGATGTAAAGCTCAATAGCCCGGGAGGGAGGGGTGACCAAGTGTGGTACGAGAAGGGAGAGCTCGTGAAAACGCTCCGTGTACCCTTGGTGATCAGCGCCCTTCATTTTGTGCACCCAAAACTCAGCTTCGAGTTTCTGCACCTCACTGCGAGGTACGAACTCGCGGGTAACCAAAGCTACAAATTCCGACCAAGTCATGGCCAAGGCAGCCTCACGCCCGCGGGTTCTTATCTCGTTGTTCCACCAGGTCAGCGCGCGTTTAGACAACAAGCTTGCCGCGTGCGTGACTTTCAGTGTCTCAGGGCACGAGCTAATAACAAAGGCAGCCTCCATCTTTTCGATCCACTGGAGGAGACCAACGGCGCCTTCTGAACCGCTGAAGCTGGTGGGTTTGGTAGCCATGAAGTCCTTGTATGGCTTATTTGCTGGTTCGTTTGCGTTCTGAGCTGGAATTTGGTTGGCCCCAGAGGTTCCTTCTTGCCTCAGCCCCTGGCTGATGGCTGTTACCATGCCTGGTAACACAGCCGCGATCTGCTGGGCTATAAGGTTGGCTAGATCAGCGGAGTCCAAGGGGGCGGGTGCACGTCTGGGAGGCATTCTTGACAAAACGAAAAAAAAAAAAACGAGCGTTAGATAGAATCAATGACACGCCAAAGATTAAGAATAGAGGACATAGATTATACCAAGAACACAGAATGACATGGCTCAAGAGATTAACAGTTAATATGCAACACATAAGCACGCAGCACGTATATAAGTGTAGACATGTGATTGTGATGCATGAGCTATCTAGAGTCAAGGATCCTAGGTTATAGTCTAGGTCGGTTTCCTAATTCCCTATAACCACTGGCTCTGATACCAATCTGTCACACCCCGATCGTGATGGCGGAATAATCGAGGCGCGGCGACTAAGTCGTGATTGTTGAGCACAATAGTATAAAAGTCTAAATGCTTAAACATAACCAAAATGTCAAATATTACACCATCCAGGTAACATGAAACAAATTGTTTTAATACAAAATATCAAGCTTCCAAACAACTCCTAGACTAGCCTTCATCTCTCTAAGGCCTCTAAACTTGCTAGGGATTTCTTGCTGCATTATTTCCTGAAAACATGTAACAAACTGTCAACTACATAAAGTAGATGAGTGAATTCATAGGTTTAAAGAAAAAGAGTTTATACACAAACATACTAGTATAGGTTGTAGGGGTTTATATATAGGGTGTACCTGCGGCTAACCCACCACTCCTACAACTTATACTACTATGTTTGGATATAATACCCGGTTTTAAGATGGTTTGTAAGAAAAGGTCTCTTGGTTTTCCCAAAGAGGTTTTTGTAGTAAGTAAAACATGAAATGTTCTCCTGGACTCTCAGCGGGCTTATTATTCTCCCATTAGAGTCGTTTGTGATAAGATTACTCAAAGATTTGTGGTCTCCCAACGGTACATGTAGCACATAGCAGTTAAGCATAAATAAGGACATATAGATTTGAGCATGCTAAGTTTACTAGATAAACCAACACCAAGATCCCACTGTTTACTAGTATCCAAGATGATGGTGAATAAATGATGATGATGATGAATGATGATGAAACCCAATGATCACACAAGACTTGATTGAACCCACGCAAGACTTAAACCAAGACTACCTCGTTCTTGTCATCCAGGACTCAGCTAGGTTCTACCGAGAGTAGGATAGACTCCCCAAAGAATCCTGGGTTCCCTTGGTCCCTACCGAGACTAGTATAGGTCCTCAAGAGTTATGGATTTCACCGAGACTAGTATGAAATCCCATGAGTTACGAGTGCCACCGAGAATAGAATGCCACTCATGGTCGCGAGTTCTACCGAGAGTAGAATAGACTCTCGCGTCCAATTCAACTCATGATGCTTTGATCTCTAGATTTCCATGCTGACACAATGACTATGATGATATGAATATGATTCCCATTCCCATGATGTCAATGTTCATAGAATTTCCCATACTCATTGATTTCCGATGTTCTTAGATCTCCATAAGTTGATGGGTTTTCCCCATGTTCATAGATTTCCAAAGTTTATAGATTCTTAAAAAGCTTGTGGATTTCCGCACGTGTGTAGAAATCCAAAAGTTTATAGTTTAAAGAGTGTTTGCATAAATGATTTTATCCAAACGTGTAAAGTTACCATGTTTCCACCCCATAGTTTTGAAAAGCTTAAATAGGGGCTATGAACTCACCTTGATCTCGGGTTAGGATGGTGCTACAATAGATCTCCTTAGCCTAGAGTTGAACATATATATAAGGTTAACAACGTGCTATAAGTCTAAGAAAACGAGCTTACGCGGCCTCGAGCAAAAACCGGGTTTTAAAGACGAAAACAGCTTGGTTCTGGCTTGATTCGATCGAATAGGAACACGTTCGATCGAATAGACACACATTCGGTCGAATCTGAGGCACACTCGATCGAACTAGAAACACATTTGGTCGAACCAGTTGGAAAAACTCGTTCGGGTCGAACATGGAACTTGTTCGATCGAATAGACACTCGTTCGATCGAATACGAAACTCATTCGGTCGAATGAGTTGGAGACCATTCGGTTGCTTTCCTATTCGATCGACTGGACTGATTCGATCGACTGGTTCGATCGAATGAGTCTGATTCGACTCCTTCAAACTGGGCGACGGAGAAACCTACGGGTTTTTCAGATTTTCCAGATTTTTGACCCAAAATCGAAGTTTTTGACATGGAAATGCTCGGGATTGAAAGGGCTATCGATTCCTAGTGATTTTAAACACAAAAGCCTGCATTTTGACACCAAAACAAGACGGTTTTTGACCCGAAAACTCTAGAAACGAAAATGGGTGTTTTTGCTCGATTTGAGGCCGAAAATGGTTATGAAAATGGATGATTTTCAAGAAGATCTTACCAAGAATAACAACAAACAGATTTGTGGACTCGGATTTGAAGTTTGAAGACTTTCTCTCTCTAGTTTCTCTCTCTAGAATGAGAGTGTTTGGGTGGGAAGTGTTGGTGGAAATGAAAGAGATGGTGTAAGAATACTTGATTTTCCGCTTAAATACTCGGGTGACTCGGGTTCGGGTTTAGGCTACCGACGGGTCAAGACTAGTCGAGTTCATAAGTTTTTAAACAAACTAAAACTTTTTCAGCAAAACTTTTATAAAACCATTTTCCGAATAATTATTTGAAATCTTTTTAAATAAGAAGATTTAATTTTTCGAAAGCATTAAAAATTAATATTTTTCAGGCGTAAATGTAGTTTTATAAAATAAACATTTTAAATGATAAAAGCAGATTTTTCCAATGATATGGGTTCCGAACTTATCGTCCAGAATCCCAAAGTCTATAGTTTCCGATGATTTCACGATCCTAGTTTACCAATCGAATTTCAGGGCGTTACACAGTGAATATGATCTGAAGTGTCAAAAATCTTCCAAGGAAAATCAAGATCCAGCTTTCTATGGTGGAAGTATGCCTCTTAGTTCAACGATCTCTCCAATAAATGCTTTTCTTACCCAAGCTGCAAGTGAAAAAGAATCAACTATGTTTAATGATCCAAAAGTATGTTTCTACTCTGCTGGTAATTCTGGATTGTCTGGTGGTTCTGGAAGTTCAACTACTACTAATCCATTTGCTTCACCACCTAGTGTGAATATGAAGGAAGTTAAGCAAAACTTTGCTTTTCTGACAGCTTTCATGTCTTCATATTAAAACTTGGTAAGTAGTAAGATTGCCACAAGTGATTTAACTGATGAGGACTATGATCAGATAGACCCTGATGATTTGGAAATCATGGATTTAAAGTGGAACATGGCCATGATTGTCCGTAAAGTTAAAAGATTCATGCAAAGAACTGGAAAAGATCTTCCGGTATTAAACAGGAAATTGGGTTTTGAAAAATTGAAAGTAAAATGCTATAATTGTCAAGAATTTGGGCATTTCACAAAGGAATGTGACAAACCAAAGAAAGAATACACTGGTTCTCGTGGTCAGCATCAAAATTCTTCTACACCACGAGGTAGTGATGCTGAAAAGAAACCATCCTCTTCTACAACACAAGCAATGTTAGCAGATGGTAATGACTAGTCACAACGGTTATTATGTAATGATGCTCAAGCAAATTTGGCTATGTTTGGATTACATAAAGATTGTCAAGATACAAGTGGGAGTGAGATGTCTTCTGATAATGATTCTGGATCTGATTCTGACGACTCTTGCGACAAGCCTCCAACAGTATTTGCTTGCATGGCCAAGATCAACGAGGTTAGTCATTCTATCTCTGCTACTTCATCTATTAAAGTATCATGTGTTGATAGTGAATCTAACAAACCTAAGTTAGAAGCTTTGAAAAGTCAAAATGATAATCTGGTAAGAGAAATTGCTTCTCTGAAGGATACTTATCGACAATCTCTTGAATTTCAAATGAGATCTCGAGAAAAGATTGAAGCATTATCGACAAGTAACCACGATCTCAAGGCTGAGTTATCTATAAAAATGACGATTAATGACCAAAAGTTTCAAGAAATTCTGAAACATCGTTCAAAAATAACCGAGCTTGAGAATGAGGTTCTTGAGTTGAAGAACAAACTGGGAAATTTTAGAAATTCTTCTTTTCTGTTGAATGAAATTATTGAAGTATCTGGTAAACAAAAGGATTCAAAAAAAGGAATTGGTTTTGTTGAAATTCCACCACCATTTCACAATGATTACAAAATTAATCCTTTTGCTAGAAAAGAAGAGGTTTTGATTGAGAAAGAAACTGTGATTTCTGAAAAACCTAAACCAGTTAATACAGAAAACCCAGTTAAAACAAAAATTGTTAAGACCCAAGTTGCTCCTCAAAAACCTCATGTTCAAAGTAAAAAGGTCTTTGTTGAAAATGTTGACAAAGAAATTATCGAGGACGTGTTTGAACCTAAGATAATACACAAGAATAAGAACATCCAAGTTCTAATCATATTCTTTGAGAACCTCAAGAATTTGAGGAAGCTGTGTATGGTTCATTCAAGTCTCACATGAAAAAGGAAGAACCGGTGAAAACTAAATCAGTAAAGGCAAAGAAGTCAGATAAGCCAAAGATTTTTGATGAGGACTTAATGCGTTTTGTTAACCCTCCTTGTTCTAAGCCTTCATATGTTAGAGTTTTTAAGTTAAAAGGGATGGACACGATGTTCACAGAAAAAGATATTCCAATAAGTATCATTAAACCTGAACTTATTGAGAGTGTGTTTATCAATGAAACGTCACAGATTCAAGATCTTAAACGTATATATGCTCAAATGAAATCATCAGTTCCATCTGATCCAGTGACTAAATCAAAACAAGTTTTAAAACAAGCTAATAAAATTCAATTTGTGAAGTCAACTGGGACAGATACGTTGAAGAGTTTCTCGAACTGTTCTAATTTGGATTTCTAATTGAAAAAGAAGTCTAAATTATCTGATGAGTTTGCTAAGAGCATGACCAAAAATGTGAATCATCATCAAACTTCTGCGTCATTCATTCCAACTCCTTCTCAACATCATCGTGTAGATATGCGAAGCTGTTTTCTTTGCAGTCAACATGGTCATGTAGTGAGGAATTGTAGTCAGAAGAGCTATCAGAATCTTCATCCTTTTATCAAGGACAACTCTAAGCCAGTTCCATTGGTAAAGGAGATTCTGAAACGACCTGCATTGTATGTTGATGACACTCATATTATGTTCTCTAATGTGAATCCTCAAAAGGTTATTCATGTTAATGAGACACATGGTCAGGTTAAACCAAAGTTTGTCCCGCATGAGCCAATTTGTAGGAAAACGAATTCAAACATTGTTCAAGCAGCTTACATAAGACGAAAGTCTAGAAAGCCGGTAACTTATTCACAAGTGTCTGAACAACAGTTGAATTCTGTTAAAGTTAATGATCAAAGAGAAAACCAAAAGGTGCCCAAGACTGAGGCATGGGCTGCCGTTTTGAACTAATCATCTTTATTTTGTGTGTAAGGTACATCCAAGACTGTGTCTGGTGAAAACTGGATAATGGATAGTGGATTTTCTCATCATATCACTGGGAATCTCGACCTATTAACCAACGTGAGAACTATTCAAGGGGGTTATGTGGCATTTGCTGGGAATTCTGGGGGCATGATCACACAAGAGGGCGAAGTTTCAAATGGTCATATTACGTTTGAGAAAGTAAATTATTGTGATAAAGTGGATCATAACTTATTAAGTGTATCGCAGATTTGTGATAAGAAGTACACAACGATATTTACTGATAAAGAATGTCTTATCATGAAACTGGGTTATGTTATTCCCGATGACATGGTTGTCATGCGATCACCACGATCGAATGATATTTATGTCTTAAACATGAGCTCTAAGGTATCCACATCGATCGAAACATGTTTTGTCTCGAAAGCAACCGAGAAGGAATCGATTCTATGGCATCGTAGAATGGGTCACATACATGTTAGAAAGATGAATTATTTGATGGCTAATGATTTAGTGGAGGGTGTCTCGTTGAAGAATTTTAAATTATCCGATCACTGCGTTGCATGCAAAAAGGGCAAGCAGAAGAAGAAGAAGACACATCCTTCTAAATTATTGAATTCCATTAATACTCCTCTTGAACGATTTCATACGGATTTATTTGGTCCTGTGAATCGTGTGAGTATTTCTGCGGATTGGTATTGTCTTGTGGTGGCTGATGATTATTCAAGATACTCATGGGTGTTATTTATGAGTTCGAAAGATCAAACACCGGTTTTGGTACAAAACCTTATCACCAAGATCGAATCACTGTACAAACAAAAGGTGATGAGAATCCGAAGTGATAATGGTACAGAATTCAAAAACACTATATTGGATTTCTTTTGTACTCACAAAGGAATTCATCGAGAATAAAGTGCACCTTATGTACCCTAACAAAATGGTGTTTCCGAACGAAAGAATCGAACCTTGATTGAAGCTGCACGTACAATGCTCGCTGATTCTAAGCTTCCTGTCCAATTCTGGAATGTGGTGGTGAATACAGCCTGTTATACTCTTAATCGGGTTCTAACTGTTAAAAGACTCAAAATGACGAGCTATGAGTTATTGAATAATCGAAAACCTAATTTAAAGTATCTGGAACCTTTTGGTGTCCTTGTACTATGTTGAAGAAGGATGCGGGTAAATTTGAAGAAAAAACTATCGAAGGGTATTTCTTGGGATATGCATCTCCAAAGAAAAGGGTATTTAACTTTACATCCGGTTGTGTTGAAGAGTGGTACCATGTTGACTGTCAAAAGTACACAACTCCTCCTCAAGGAAAAGGTCCCGATTGGATGTTTGACAACGATAGTTTATTTAATTCATTTACTCCATCAACTGAACACATTGACGAAGACCTGGTTCGAGCATACTTTGAAGATTATTTGGCAATTTCAAGATTTTCAAGTTCTAATGATGTTGCAGCTCACCCTGATGCTCCAACTGAGGAACCTCAAGTTGCTTCTCCAGTGGCTATCGATAATGTTTCCACTTCTTCTGATGATGATCAAGCTGAAGATCAAGTTATTAATCTTGACAGTGAAAATGTTTCATCTCCTGAACTTGGTGAACTACACTAACTTATTTGATAATGTTGTTGTTCATGAGAATCCCACTCTTCGGATTCAAGGATATCATCCACATGAAAACATCATTGGAGAACTTGATGAGGGCGTTCGTACACGTCATCAAGTTGCTTCGTCAAGTGATAATAACATATTGTGTGCTTACACTAACTTACATTCTTCGGGAGTTGTAAATCTTGCTAAATTCACTTTCTTTCTATCTCAAGTTGAGCCAACGACAGCTCGTAAGGCACTTGACGATCCTTCTTGGGTAGAAGCTATGCAAAAAGAATTACAGCAATTTGCACGTTTGGGTGTTTGGGATTTAATAGACAAGCCTACTAGAGTCAAGAAAGCAATTCCGACTAAGTGGGTATTTAAGTGTAAGACAAAAGATCGAGGTGTGATTGTCAGGAGCAAAGCACGTCTAGTGGTGCAAGGGTTTTATCAGCAAGAGGGTATTGATTACACAGAGGTATATGCTCCAGTTGCAAGATTAGAGTCGATTCGAATCTTCCTGGCATATGCAGCTTACAAGAATATCAAGGTCTATCAAATGGATGTTAAAAGTGCTTTTCTCAATGGTGAAATACACGAGGAAGTGTTTGTTTTACAGCCTCCTGGTTTTGAAGATCCTGATTATCCGGACCGAGTTTACCGATTAAACAAGGCCCTATATGGTCTACATCAAGCCCCGAGAGCTTGGTATGGCACGCTTGCCGACCATCTGACTGATAACGGCTTCAAACGAGGGACTGTCGACTGCACTTTATTTCATAAAACTGTTGGTGACGATCTTCTCCTAGTTCAGATTTAAGTCGACGACATTATCTTCGGGTCAACAAACGACACATTGTGTAAGGAGTTCGAGAAGTCCATGCAAACAAAGTTCAAGATGAGTTCGATGGGAGAGATGAATTTATTTTTAGGGTTGCAGGTTCACCAGTCTACTAACGGAATCTTTATTCACCAGACTAAATATGTGAGCGAGGTCTTGAGCCGATTCAAGATCTCTGCCGGAAAAATCCCTTCTACTCCTCTTCCAGTGGGTCACAATTTATCACCTGATGAATTTGAGGAAACCGTTGATCCTACCCTCTATCGTGCCATGATCGGTTCTTTAATGTATCTAATGGCTTCTCGCCCTGATATTATGTTTGTTGTTTGTCTTTATGCTAGGTATCAAGCAAGTCCACGAGTGACTCACCTAGCTGCGGTCAAGAGAATTCTTCAGTATTTGAGGGGAAATCCAGACATCGGGTTGTGGTACCCCAAGGATGATACTTTTGAACTTACTGCTTATTCAGACTCGGACTATGGAGGTTGCAAGATCAACTTCAAATCAACGACTGCTGGATGTCAATTTTTAGGAAACCGGCTAGTTTCCTGGCAGTGTAAGAAGCAGACAATGGTCTCTACTTCAACCGCCGAAGCTGAGTATGTTGCAGCCTCGAGTTGCTATTCCTAGGTTTTATGGATACAACAACATCTCTGCGACTACGGTTTGAAGTTTCTTACTACTCCTATCCTGATTGATAATTCTGCTGCAATTTCTATCACAAAGAATCTCGTACAACATTCAAAAACAAAACATATCGAAATTCTATATCACTTTATACGGGATTGCTTTGAGAAGAAGTTGATTGACCTTGAGAAAGTACATACTGACTTTCAGAAAGTCGATCTGTTTACCAAAGCTTTTGACAAAACACGTTTTAAATTTTTGCTTGCTTTAAACGGATTGAAGACCCTCGCTGATATCCTTAAACAATGATGACTATCTTTATTTTATGTCATTTTTCCTTTAAAATTTATTTTAGTTTTAGGGGGTGAAAAACTAGAAAATACAAAAAGATTGTGATTTTCGTTTGTATAGATAAAATCCAAAAACATTAAAAAATTCCTAAAAAATTATAAAAAGATTGTTTTATTTTCTTTAATGTTTTCCATTTAAATATTTTGAAAAACCAAAAACATTTTAAAATTTGGAAAAACAAAAAGAATGTATTTTTCAGTTTGTACAGAAAAATCCGAAAAATTCAAAAAGACTGTGAAGTTTATTTTGTTTATAAGAAAATTGATAAAGACAAAAATATTGTGTTTTTATATATGTATAAAGAAAAACCAAAAAGATTTTTGCATGCGTTTGCTGAAAATTATGTCAATTATCTACATTTGAAGGGAATGTACGTGTATATGTTTGGTCCTGACATTTACTTGTAAATGTTCAGGTTAGCCATTTACCTGATAATGGAAAATAGTTGGGGCGTTCGTTATGCGGTTTTAGATTATTTTCTTGCTGAAAATTATGTCGGTTATTTAAGTTTGTGAAGCATGCTTGCATGTCTTGGTCCTATTATTCACTTGTTGAATTGATAGAACAGCCATTTATTTATAGACTTAAGTTAACTGGGGCGATTAAATTTATCTTTTATTTTTGTTTTATGCTCCTCAAAATTTTGAGTTTTTGAAGCAAAAAGAGAAAATGATAGTACATTGATTATCTTGACTCCAAATCCAGCAAAAAGTAAGCTTAAAAGACTGTGTGCTTAATTGCATTGGTGCATTGGTAGGTCTTAAAACAACCAAGTAGAGTAAAGTATGTGATATAAACATAAAGAAACGCCAAATTGAAAGAGGTGTTAGTCTCTAGAACAAGTCTCGGTGGGGATGGCAGAAATGTAATAACCTGTCATACTCAAGCCTTATAGTTGTTGATCTTCAAAAATATAATAAAGCAAATAACCAGCGTTAGGATTCTGGACATTGTGAGTCTTTATGCGGCCTAATCATCTGGGTATTCATAAGCATGAATATTTCACTCGCTTTCTAGAGCAAACCCAAAGTCATTAAACATGATCACTGCTGTACTTAGTACAAACTTCCAAATTACTGACTTGATCATAATCCGTTGTTAGTCATACATTTGTTCCTCCCTTGCACGCGTCTTATACCATTAAGAAACGGACCCCAGGGGACACAATGTATGTAAGCCGACAGATGAACTCGTGCATACTCACTCACAGTAAAGGAAACTTGATGTGTTGCTCAAAATTTCTCAATTGGTATCAGAGCAGGAGCTGCTCTCGATGCATCAATAAGGTAAATCTGAGTTTTCGTGTTTTTCGTGTTCTTCGGGTTTTGGTCAGATCTGGAGTAAATTAGTGTGTTATAGATGGATTTGAGTGTGAATTCGTGTTTATGGATGGAAGATGATGCTTCCTGTGTAATTTGGTGTTAAGTTATGGTGTATTGAGTGATTCACCATGGAAGAGCATGTTAACTTTTGATTCGGTTTATGATGATTTAGTGAGTGTTAAGTTAATTGGATGATGGATTTGTGTTTATTATTGAAATCCGCATGTTTCTGTGGATTTTGGTGGTTAATTATGGGGTATTGAAGGCTTTGCCATGAAAGAGCATGGTTTCGGGTTGATTTATTTGGTGATGAATAAGTAATCGTTAAGTTAATTGGGTGTTAGATTCGTGATCAGTGTGAAAAACCGAGTGTTCGGTGTGATTTTCGTGGTTAATTTTGGTGTTTTGATGATTTCACCATGGATGAAGTTCAAGTTTCCAGAATCCGGCCAGATCTGAGTTTTTCCGGCGAGATAACCACTTTTTCCGGCGAAAAACGTTTTTTCGGCGAACACCTCAGATCCAACAACCTGATTCGTTGTTACTGTAGCTAATTCGTTAAGGAGTCTAACGAATCTACTGTAGCAATTCGTTAAGGAAAAGTTAACGAATTAAATGTTAATTCGTTAAGTTAATGATAACGAATTAAATGTTAATTCGTTAAGTTAATTCGTTAAGGAGATTCGTTAAGGTAAACATCACGAATTAAGGTAATTCGTGAAGCTGATTCGTTAAGTTCAAAATAACGAATTAAGTTAATTCGTTAAGGAAAATGTAACGAATTAAGGCAATTCGTTAAGTTAATTCGTCATGGTAATTCGTTAAGTTAAAGGTAACGAATTAAGGCAATTCGTTAAGTTAATTTGCTAAGGTATTGGTAACGAATTAAGGTAACTCGTTATATGTATGCGGAATTGGAATTCTTAACGAATGGGAGGCCATTCGTGAAACGATTATAACAAATTGGAGTTGGTAATTTATAACGAATTGAATTAATTCGTTAAGTGTGAAACGAATCGGAGATTAAGTAAACGAATGGCGAGCACGAACTAAGATTGAATATTTATAACGAATGGAGAGGCAATTGGTAAAAAAAAAATTGGCGTTAATATTTATTTTTCCGGCCTAAGATTGCGGGAAAAAGATTGGGGGAAAGATTAAGTTAACGAATGGCGAGCACAGACTAAGATTGCGGGAAAAATTTTCTAGCGCGAATTTTTTCCTGAAAGCTCCTCGTAAGTGAGATTTCATTTTTGAAAATTTTAGCGTTAATATTTATTTTTCGAAAAATTTCGATGAATTTTTAGAGGGAAAATCGGGAAAAATTTTCTTAAATGAAATTTTTCTGGGATGTTCCTAAGGTATTGGAGACTCTTCATGTAAATTTTGGTAATATATTTTTCGGCCGACTATTTACGTGTTTCGGTTGGTCGAGGGGGAGATCTCGTGTAATTTAAGGAGGAGTGTGTTTGTTTGTGAACCTTGAATCTTATTTAAGACCTTGCCGAATTTGTCAAGAAAAGGGGAGATAATACTTTAAATTGAGATTATTAGGCTTGTATCTTCCTACGTTTGCAAGGTTTCTTGAAAATTTACTGCATTTCGGGTAGTAATCCATGCTAGCAAAGCTACGCTTAACTGAGTTTAAGACTGCAGTTGTTTTTCGATTGGTGATTAATCCGTTCAAAGATTGAAACCTGACTATGTGGGATACGAGTGTCTTTTCGTTTACTTCTTTCTGAGGGACTTGATCCTGACTATGTTGCCTACGAGTATACGGCGGATTACGAGAAGATTGCGGGAAAGATTAAGTTAACGAATGGCGAGCACGAACTAAAATTGCGGTAAAAATTTTCTTCTGCGAATTTTTTCCTGAATGCTCCTCGTAAGTGAGATTTCATTTTTGAAAATTTTTGCGTTAATATTTATTTTTTCGAAAAATTTCGACGAATTTTTGGCGGGAAAATCGGGAAAAATTTTCTTAATTGAAATTTTTCTGGGATGTTCCTAAGGTATTAGAGACTCTTCGTGTAAATTTTGGTAATATATTTTCCGGCCGACTGTTTACGTGTTTCGGTTGGTCGAGGGGGGATCTCGTGTAATTTAAGGAGGAGTGTGTTTGTTTGTGAACCTTGAATCTTATTTAAGACCTTGCCGAATTTATCAAGAAAAGGGGGAGATAATACTTTCATTTGAGATTATTAGGCTTGTATCTTCCTACGTTTGCAAGTTTTCTTGAAAGTTTACTGCATTTCGGGTGGTAATCCATGCTAGCAAAGCTACGTTTAACTGAGTTTAAGACTGCAGTTGTTTTTGATTGGTGATTAATCCGTTCAAAGATTGAAACCTGACTATGTGGGATACGAGTGTCTGTTCGTTTACATCTTTCTGAGGGACTTGATCCTGACTATGTTGGCTACGAGTATACGGGAGCACGAACTAAGATTGCGGGAAAAATTTTCTTCCGCGAATTTTTTCCTAAATACTCCTCGTAAGTGAGATTTCATTTTGATAATTTTTGCGTTAATATTTATTTTTTCGAAAAATTTCGATGAATTTTTGAAGGGAAAATCGGGAAAGATTTTCTTAATCGAAATTTTTCTGGGATGTTCCTAAGGTATTGGAGACTCTTCATGTAAATTTTGGTAATATATTTTCCGGCCGACTGTTTACGTGTTTCGGTTCGTCGAGAGGGGAATCTCGTGTAATTTAAGGAGGAGTGTGTTTGTTTGTGAACCTTGAATCTTATTTAAGACCTTGCCGAATTTGTCAAGAAAAGGGGAGATAACACTTTCATTTGAGATTATTAGGCTTGTATCTTCCTACGTTTGCAAGGTTTCTTGAAAATTTACTGCATTTCGGGTGGTAATCCATGCTAGCAAAGCTACGCTTAACAGAGTTTAAGACTGCAGTTGTTTTTCGATTGGTGATTAATCCGTTCAAAGATTTAAACCTGACTATGTGGGGTATGAGTGTCTTTTTGTTTACTTCTTTCTGAGGGACTTGATCCTAACTATGTTGCCTATGAGTATACGGCGGATTACGAGAAGATTGCGGGAAAGATTAAGTTAACGAATGGCGAGCACGAACTAAAATTGCGGTAAAAATTTTCTTCTGCGAATTTTTTCCTGAATGCTCCTCGTAAGTGAGATTTCATTTTTGAAAATTTTTGCGTTAATATTTATTTTTTTGAAAAATTTCGACGAATTTTTGGCGGGAAAATCGGGAAAAATTTTCTTAATTGAAATTTTTCTGGGATGTTCCTAAGGTATTGGAGACTCTTCATGTAAATTTTGGAAATATATATTTTTCGGCCGACTGTTTACGTGTTTCGGTTGGTCGAGGGGGAGATCTCGTGTAATTTAAGCAGGAGTGTGTTTGTTTGTGAACCTTGAATCTTATTTAAGACCTTACCGATTTTGTCAAGAAAAGGGGAGATAATACTTTCATTTGAGATTATTAGGCTTGTATCTTCCTACGTTTGCAAGGTTTCTTGAAAATTTACTGCATTTCGGGTGGTAATCCATGCTAGCAAAGCTACGCTTAACTGAGTTTTAGACTGCAGTTGTTTTTCGATTGGTGATTAATCCGTTCAAAGATTGAAACCTGACTATGTGGGATACGAGTGTCTTTTCGTTTACTTCTTTCTGAGGGACTTGATCCTGACTATGTTGCCTACGAGTATACGGCGGATTACGAGAAGATTGCGGGAAAGATTAAGTTAACGAATGGCGAGCACGAACTAAAATTGCGGTAAAAATTTTCTTCTACGAATTTTTTCCTGAATGCTCCTCGTAAGTGAGATTTCATTTTTGAAAATTTTTGCGTTAATATTTATTTTTTTGAAAAATTTCGACGAATTTTTGGCGGGAAAATCGGGAAAAATTTTCTTAACTGAAATTTTTCTGGGATGTTCCTAAGGTATTGGAGACTCTTCGTGTAAATTTTGGTAATATATTTTCCGGCCGACTGTTTACGTGTTTCTGTTGGTCGAGGGGGGATCTCGTGTAATTTAAGGAGGAGTGTGTTTTTTGTGAACCTTGAATCTTATTTAAGACCTTGCCGAATTTGTCAAGAAAATGGGAGATAATACTTTCATTTGAGATTATTAGGCTTGTATCTTCCTACGTTTGCAAGGTTTCTTGAAAGTTTACTGCATTTCGGGTGGTAATCCATGCTAGCAAAGCTACGCTTAACTGAGTTTAAGACTGCAGTTGTTTTTCGATTGGTGATTAATCCGTTCAAAGATTGAAACCTGACTATGTGGGATACGAGTGTCTGTTCGTTCACTTCTTTCTGAGGGACTTGATCCTGACTATGTTGGCTACGAGTATACGGCGGATTACGAGAAGATTGCGGGAAAGATTAAGTTAACGAATGGCGAGCACGAACTAAGATTGCGGGAAAAATTTTCTTCCGCGAATTTTTTCCTGAATACTTCTCGTAAGTGAGATTTCATTTTGATAATTTTTGCGTTAATATTTATTTTTTCGAAAAATTTCGATGAATTTTTGGCGGGAAAATCGGGAAAAATTTTCTTAATCGAAATTTTTCTGGGATGTTCCTAAGGTATTGGAGACTCTTCATGTAAATTTTGGTAATATATTTTGCGGCCGACTGTTTACGTGTTTCGGCTCGTCGAGAGGGGAATCTCGTGTAATTTAAGAAGGAGTGTGTTTGTTTGTGAACCTTGAATCTTATTTAAGACCTTGCCGAATTTGTCAATAAAAGGGGGAGATAATACTTTCATTTGAGATTATTAGGCTTGTATCTTCCTACGTTTGCAAGGTTTCTTGAAAGTTTACTGCATTTCGGGTGTTAATCCATGCTAGCAAAGCTACGTTTAACTGAGTTTAAGACTGCAGTTGTTTTTGATTGGTGATTAATCCGTTCAAAGAATGAAACCTGACTATGTGGGATACGAGTGTCTGTTCATTTACTTCTTTCTGAGGGACTTGATCCTGACTATGTTGGCTACGAGTATACGGCGGATTACGAGAAGATTGCGGGAAAGATTAAGTTAACGAATGGCGAGCACGAACTAAGATTGCGGGGAACATTTTCTTGCGCGAATTTTTTCCTAAATACTCCTCGTAAGTGAGATTTCATTTTGAAAATTTTTGCGTTAATATTTATTTTTTCAAAAAATTTCGATGAATTTTTGGCGGGAAAATCGGGAAAAATTTTCTTAATCGAAATTTTTCTGGGATGTTCCTAAGGTATTGGAGACTCTTCGGGTAAATTTTGGTAATATATTTTCCGGCCGACTGTTTAAGTGTTTCGGTTCGTCGAGAGGGGGATCTCGTGTAATTTAAGGAGGAGTGCGTTTGTTTGTGAACCTTGAATCTTATTTAAGACCTTGCCGAATTTGTCAAAAAAAGGGGGAGATAATACTTTCATTTGAGATTATTAGGCTTGTATCTTCCTATGTTTGCAAGGTTTCTTGAAAATTTACACCATTTCGGGTGGTAATCCATGCTAGCAAAGCTACGTTTAACTGAGTTTAAGACTGCAGTTGTTTTTCGATTGGTGATTAATCCTTTCAAAGATTGAAACCTGACTATGTGGAATACGAGTGTCTGTTCGTTTACTTCTTTCTGAGGGACTTGATCCTGACTATGTTGGCTACGAGTATACGGCGGATTACGAAAAAATTGCGGGAAAGATTAAGTTAACGAATGGCGAGCACGAACTAAGATTGCGGGAAAAATTTTCTTGCGCGTATTTTTTCCTAAATGCTCCTCGTAAGTGAGATTTCATTTTGAAAATTTTTGCGTTAATATTTATTTTTTCGAAAAATTTCGATTAATTTTTGGCGGGAAAATCGGAAAAAATTTTCTTAATTGAAATTTTTCT
>NW_027498984.1:0-35906 GCF_021521415.1 Bidens hawaiensis
ATGGACCATCGAAGAACAAGGTTGCTCGTAAGTAGTTGTCGGGCAAAGTCTGGCAAAGTCAAGAAGACTGAAGTCTACTCGGTGAATATTTTACTTGGTTAAATATTCTTTATGTAAAGTCTACTCGGAAACTGATCCCGAGTACACTTCTATGTTTACCAAGTCTGAAGGAAGGCCGAGTACACTGCGTACTCGGAGACTGAAGATTAATGAAAAGCCTACCGGGAAGACTTGTTTTACACTTAGTTTATTTTGAATATGTATTATCGGATAGGGTTTCTAGAAAGAATGACAGCTGTCCCAGGTTGGCAGGCCTATAAATAGAATATTTAGGGCACGCCGCCAGAAAAAGAGAGAGAGACAGAGCACAATACGGATAAGACAGACTCATTTATTGAGAGAATATTGTGTGACGACTGTCTTAGGATTCCTAGAAAACCCTAAATCGATTATCCTTTTGTATGATTAACATTATATAAATGGAAATCTTTTGAGTGAATCCTGAGTGCGCTTTCTATCTTTGATTATTCATTGCAACCGTATGTTTGTTATTGATTCCGCCTTTAACAAACGGATATCTTTCTAAATACAACAACCCGTCATTAACTCTCTTGTCAACACGATTAATCCGTGTGAGTTATGACATGATTGATTAAGATCCAGGTGAAATCGAAGGGGACTGACAAGTGGTATCAGAGCTGTGTTACTGCTATTTTAGAAAGATTGTTGCTGATTGAAGATTTGAAGAAGAATGACGTAAGCAGACCACTGTTCGATTGATTTGTGACGTCAGCAGCCCTGTTTTTCATTTTTCTTCCAGATCTACAATCAACCGGTGTTTTCTCTTCCTTATTTCAATTAAAGTTCTAATCTTTATACCTAAATCTTGTTTTAATCACATCAGACACATCAGATCTGAGTATTCTGTTTTCAGATCTGATTATTTTGAATTTTTTTTTAAAGAAAACTGATTTTTAATTTTTCAAAATGTCTGGATATGAGGAACAAGAGGTGTCTACTAACAAGATACCAAGGTTGTATGGACAGGAAAACTTTATCAAATGGAAAGTACTCTTTGAAGCAGCCTTATGCTACAATGATATTGATATGTGGAACTCCATCAAGAATAGTCCACAAACTACTGTTGAAGAAGGTGCAAATGCAACTGCTGCTGTAAGAGAAAAAATGAGAAAGGTGGATGACAAAGCCTTAGCTATGATTAAGCTAGGTTTGTCTTAGGAGATTCTGACCAAGGTATGATGCTATCCTTGAAATGTATGAAGGGAATACTGAACTAAAGAACATAAAGAAGCTAAGATTGAATCAACAGTTGGAAAGGTTCAAGTATAGGGATGGAGAAAGGTTGAAATCAATACTAGAACGTTTTCTAAGTATTGTGAATGAGTTGAGGACAACTGATTATGTAATGACTGACTTTGATTTGAATACAAAGTTACTCAACTCAATGCCAAAAGAATGGTATACTGCTTGCAAATTCATCATTCAGAAGCAAAATTTCAATGAATTGAAATTGGATGATGTGGTATGCTTTCTTCAGGCTGCTGAACTTGAAATGATTGAGAATGAGATAATTAAGGAAGATAGACCATGTTTCAATGTTTCAAATGCATTGATTGCACCCATGGGAAATCTGTCTACCAAGAACCAATAGCAAATTCCCATTATTGAAGAACCAGCTGAAAATAATGTTGTTACTCCAAAATCTTTCATTGGAGGTAGCACAAGTAATCAAGGAAATCAGCAGAGGTTCAACGTGCAACTGATTGATGATACTGATTCTGCCTCCAAGCCAAGTGGAAATGTTCCTAATACTGGCACAGGACATGGTCTAAGCAATGAAACACAGGCTTTGTTGTCTATGTTTACTGAGTCATATAATGCATTTGTTGCAAAGAATATAATTCACACTAGTGTGGTACAAGATGATTTAGAACAAATTGATGTAGATGACTTGGAAGACATGGATTTGAAGTGGCAAGCTGTCATGTTGGGTTTGAGAAGTAAAAGGCTGTATAACAGAACTGGTAGGTCTCTGGTTTCTGGTCCTAATGACAGGATTGGATTTGACAAGTCAAAAGCAATATGCTACAATTGTCAGCAACCTGGTCATTTTGCAAGAGAATGCAATCAACCAAGAAATTTTCAAATGAATCATTTCCAGAATCAACAACCAGGAGGTCAGCATCAATATCAACAAAATCAACCAAGAGGTCAGCAGCATTACCAACAAAATCAGCCAAGATTCAACAACAACAGTCAAATGAACAACTTTAACAACAACAACTTCAATCCCAACAACAATTACAACCCCAACTTCAACAAATTTCATCCTCAAATGAATAATCAACAACAAAGTATGCAACAGACTCAAGGTTTTCAAATGAATAACAATCAAAATCTTCAAGCAAATCAAAATGTTCCAAACAACACTGTTCCAGCAAATCAAAATCTGATCAGAAATCAAGGAAATGTGGCAGTGACTACACAGCATGAAGAAAATTTTGATTGGAGCAATCATGAAGAGGACATTGCAGATGATATCAGGAAAGCAAATATGGCATTCATGGCCATAATTGAAAAAGAAAAGGGATCATCATCTCAGGTACACTCTGCTCCTACAGTTGATTTAAATGAACTTATCATTGAATTGAAAACAAAAGTAGGAAAGCTGGAAAGTGAGTGTTTTAGAAAACAAAGTATCATCAATGAGTATGAGGCAAGTGAGATGATCAGTGATGAAAAGATTAAAAGCCTTGAAGATGATTGCATGATCATTTACAGAACTCAAACCAGATACTCCACTGAGATTGATGGATTAAAGAAGATGTTGGTTGAAGAAAAGGTGCAAAACACAAGACTAAAGGTTGAAACCGAATTTCTGAAGAATTTAGTCTCAACTGGCAACATATGTGGTATACTGAACCAAGTGAAGAAACAAGACAAATACAAAACAGTACCACCTCCATTCAACAACAACTTCATGCCAAAAGTTGACAAAGAGAAAAGAGATGCATACTTGCAACAATTCAGAGATGTCTTTCAAGACAAGGAAGAATTTGTTGATTTGTACAAAAAGGTAGAAGTGAATGAAGAAGGAGAGTTTGTGATTAAGAAAGAAGTAAAAGAGGATAAGTCAATTGGAGTTCAAGTCTCTGAGGATGACTTTGATTCAGTTGAGTTGGATCAAGATGATTTGAGTGATTTGAGTGATCAAATTACTGAAAAGGAGATCAAAGCTGCTGAAAGAGGAAGAAAATATAAGAAACCTGAATCAGTTGATAAACTTCCAAAGCATCCACCAGTCCCACCAATATTGAAGAAACAGAATGATAAAATGAAAAGAGAACATGTTTCTTTTGATATTTGTGAAAGGAGGAAGATAAACTACAATGCAATCAGACCACCAAGCAAGGCTGTATTGGGTAAGATAAAGCAGAACAACAAAAAGAAGATGGTGACTGAAGAAGTTGATACAGAAAAATTTATCCTAGTTTATCCAATCTTTTCTAGTCATAAGGTGTTAGATGTCGGAGAAGTGGAAACTATGAAAGAGTATGAGAAAAGACAGTCAAAGGTTAGAGAAAGCAGTGATGAAGAACCTATGATTATGGAGAAGATTGTCTTTGTCAAAAGCAAACTTGAAAGATAAGACATCAAGATTGAAGAGTTTGTTCCTTTTTCAATTAATTTTGATGGTTTAAAGAATCAGAAGACTCTAGGAGTCAAGACACCTAAGCCAAGTGAAAGATACAAGAAACCAAAAGAACATGAAATATTCAAAGGCAAGGTTTGGTGCAAAAGGTGTGATGAATATGGTCACCACACAGATTCATGTAATGAAAGATCAAAATTCAAACCATTTCATGTACCAGATGGAACAAAGTATGGTCAAGACTTTGTTCTGTACAAACGGAAGTATGATAAATATATGGGAAAAGGAAAGGTGTGTGGTAATGAAACCATGAACAAAGAGAAGAAGAAATCTGAAAAGGAGACAGGAGTTGAGAAGAAAGTGACTGAACTAAAAAGAAGAAGCAAATCTCCTAAAAGGCATGAGAAATTGACTAAAAAGAACTATCAGTCTGTGAGAATCAAGCAAGATACTCAATCAGTCAAATCTGATGGTTCTCAAGGATCATCAAGCAGTGAGAAGACAAGAAGAAAAGATGCACATTCTAGAATTAAACCAACAGAACTCACTGGTGATGAGAAGTTTCTACTAAGACATGGATATGAACCACATGGTTTCCTTTGGAAACCTAAGACTGAGAGTAAGGTTGAACAAATTGCTGATGTAAGAGACTACTCTGAGATGAAGGACTATGTGATACATGAGTATGTCACTGACTCAGCTGAATACCAGTGTCCAACCTCACTTGTCAAAACTCTAAGAGAGTGTGATTATGAAACTGATCATTCAGACAACTTAGAATTGGCTCACGAAGATCCTAAACCAACAACACTTACTTCCTAAGCTGTGTCTGAAACTGAATCTGATGAACTGCAAGTTGATAAGGCTTTCACTTCATCACTTAACTAATCACATTTTCCTTGTATGTGCAGGAACAGTCCACTCCTCTAAATGACATATGGTATATGGATAGTGGTTGTTCTAGGCACATGACTTGTGACAAGAGATCTCTTGTCAATTATGAAGAGAAGTATGAAGGTCCAGTAGCTTTTGGGAGTGATGAGAATGGTGGAAAGATTGTTGGAAAAGGAATCTTAACAAATGGGAAAGTCTCATTTGATAATGTATTTCATGTTGAAGGTCTTCAGTACAATCTGCTGAGCATATCACAAATGTGTGATAAGGGTTACAAAGTCAGTTTTGATGATTCACACTGTTTCATTTTAAAACCTGAGTTTGTAATTACACCTGAAATGATTATGATGATGCCACCAAGAAATGGAAACTTGTATGAGTTGAATATGAAAGAAGCCATTTCAAGAGGATGTGCATGTTTTGTTTCCAAAGCCACTGAAAATGAATCTAAATTGTGGCATAGGAAACTGTGTCATGTAAACTTGAAGAACATGAATAGACTGGTCAAAGGTGAGCATGTGATTGGACTACCTACAAGAGAATTCAAGTTATATGATCATTGTGACTCATGTCAAAAGGGAAAACAACACAAGTCTACTCATAAGACAAAGCTCATCAATTCAATTGATCAACCACTTATGTTACTTCACATGGATCTTTTTGGTCCTGTGAGTGTGCCAAGTATTGGAAAGAAGAGATACTGTCTGGTGATCATTGATGACTATTCAAGATATACTTGGGTTTATTTCCTAAGTACCAAAGATGAGACTGCTGAGTTGATTAAAAGGTTGTGTCACAATGATTGAGAACAAGCTGAATAAGAAAGTCAAGATGATGAGAAGTGACAATGGTACAGAGTTCAAGAATGGAGTTATGGAAGAATTTTGCACACAGAAAGGGATATTTCAACAATTTTCAGCTCATAGAACTCTTGAACAAAATGGAGTGGCAGAAAGAAGAAACAGAACTTTGATAGAAGCTGCCAGAACCATGGTGGCAGATGCAAATTTGCCTGTCACTTTTTGGGCTGAAGCAATCAATACAGCATGTTATGTTCAAAACAGGGTGCTTGTAAACAAAAGGCATAACAAGACTCCATATGAAATTTTCAATAATAGAAAGTCTTACATCAAGTTTTTCAAGCCCTTTGGTTGCAAATGTTTTCTTTTGAACACTAGAGATTATTTGAACAAGTTTCAAACTAAGTCACTAGATTGTTTCTTTGTTGGATATTCTACTCACTCAAAGGCATACAGAGTATATGTGAAAGATCACATGAGTGTGATAGAGTCTTCTGACATCATTTTTAATGAGAATCAGTTCAACACAGTCAGTGGTGCAGAATGGCTGTTTGATCATGAGAAGTTAATAAAGTCATTCAAGATTTATTCTGAAGACTTTGATGATTCATTCTACAAGACCAATGTACTTGAAGAGAATAAGAAGAAAGAATTGGACTTAGAAGAATTATGGAAAAAGGTTGCTAGAAAAGAAAAGGAATACACTTTTGTGAACAGCTCCTCAAGCAAGGTCATTGAACAGGATCAGGCTGTGAACAATCAAGACAGTCCTAATGTACAGAATGATCAAGTTCAGAATGAGAGTGACACAAGCAACCAATCAAATGAAGAGGCTGTCACCACAGAAAGATTTCAAGACTTATTTCAAAATTTGAATCTGGGAAACAATGGTGCATCTACTTCAGGACAAAACAATGAGGAAGCACCAGAGTTTCATGATGCAGAAGCTGATTTGATCATTGAAGAACCTGATCTCAATGAAACAAATCTTGACACAAATTTGTCTACAAATATGATAATACAAACTCCTACTGTTGAAAAGAATCATCCTGCTGAAAATATCATTGGTGACTTGCATGAAAGAGTTACAAGGAGTCATTCTGAGATTGCAAACATCTGTCTGTACTCTTGCTTTCTATCTAAAATAGAACCAAAGAACATTGCTCAAGCTTTAAAAGACAATAGTTAGGTAGATGCAATGCAAGAGGAATTGGCACAGTTTAGAGATCTACATGTGTGGGATCTTGTAGACAAGCCATATGACAGATATGCAATTGGAACCAAGTGGGTTTTCAGAAACAAAAGGGATGAAAGGGGTTTAGTGATTAAAAACAAAGCTAGACTTGTAGCACTGGGATGTCTTCAAGAAGAAGGGATAGACTTTGAGGAAGTGTTTGCACCAGTTGCAAGATTGGAAGCCATAAGAATTTTCCTTGCATATGCTGCCTCAAAGAACATTAAAGTATTCCAGCTTGATGTTAAATCTGCATTCCTAAATGGAAAGAATTGATGAAGAGGTGTATGTAGCTCAGCCACCAGGTTTTGAGGATCCCATGTATCCAAACAGGGTGTACAAGTTAAACAAAGCCCTTTATGGACTGCATCAGGCTCCTAGAGCATGGTATGATGAGCTATCAACTCATCTACTTGAAAATGGTTTCACAAGGGGAGCCATTGACAAGACACTCTTCTACAAAAGAAAGGGGTCAGATTTGTTGCTTTTACAAGTCTATGTTGATGATTTCATCTTTGGATCTACAAATGAAATTATGTGTTTGGAGTTTGAAGGGGTGATGAAATCCAAGTATAGCATGAGTTCCATGGGTGAAATGAACTTCTTTCTGGGACTACAAGTTCTACAAAAGGCTGAAGGGATCTTCATTCACCAAACTAAATATGTGCAGGACATTTTGAACAAGTTCAACTGTCATGATTACAAGACTGCTTCAACTCCAATGGACACCAAAGAAAAGATGATTGCTGATGAAAAGGGGAGTCAGTAGATGAACATGAATACAGAGCCAAGATTGGATCTCTGATGTATCTGACTGCAACAAGACCAAATATCATGTTTGCTGTGTGTGTATGTGCAAGGTTCCAGTCAAATCCAAAAGTCTCCCACATGAATGCTGTGAAAAGAATATTCAGATATTTAAAGGGAAGACCAGACTTAGGGATTTGGTATCCAAAGAACCAAGCTTTTGATCTGATTGCATATACAGACAGTGACTATGATGGCTGCAACATGAGCAGAAAGTCAACATCAGGAGGATGCCAGTTTTTGGGTGAAAGGCTAGTGTCATGGCAATGCAAAAAACTGACTACAGTATCAATCTCCACTGCAGAAGCTGAATATGTTGCTGCATCTGCCTGCTATGTACAAGTTCTCTGGATTCAAAATCAGATGCTGGATTATAGTTTGAATTTTCTAAACAGCCCTATTCTGATTGATAATACTGCTGCATATTTTACTGTTAAAAATCAAGTTCAACATTCCAGAACTAAGCACATTGAAATCAGACATCATTTCATCAGAGACTATAGTGAAAAATGTTTGATTGAAATGCAAAGGGTTGATACAAGTGACAATTTGGCTGACCTATTCACCAAACCACTTGATAGAACCAGGTTCAACTTTCTTCTGAAAGCCCTGGGAATGATCAACTCTGATGAAATCTGATTAAGGATGTGTGCCTGGTTGTGTGTCTCTCTGTGATAACTAATTATTTTATTAGAGATTACACATAATGAATGTTGATTGAATATGTTTTAAATATGTTACAACTGAATGTTGATTGAATATGTTTTGAATATGTTTCAACTGAATGTTGATTGAATATGTTTTGAAAATGTTTCAACTGAATGTTGATTGAATATGTTTTGAATATGTTTCAATTGAATGTTGAGTGAATATGTTTTGAATATGTTTCAACTGAATGTTGAGTGAATATGTTTTGAATATGTTTCAATTGAATGTTGACTGAATATGTTTTGAATATGTTTCAACTGAATGTTGAGTGAATATGTTTTGAATATGTTTCAACTGAATGTTGAGTGAATATGTTTTGAATATGTTACAACTGAATGTTGATTGAATATGTTTCAACTGAATGTTGATTGAATATGTTTCAACTGAATATTGATTGAATATGTTTTCAATATGTTTCAACTGAATGTTGAGTGAATATGTTTTGAATATGTTTCAACTGAATGTTAGAGTGAATATGTTTTGAATATGTTACAACTGAATGTTGATTGAATATGTTTTGAATATGTTTCAACTGAATGTTGATTGAATATGTTTTGAATATGTTTCAACTGAATGTTGATTGAATATGTGTTTGAATATGTCACTGTTTTGAAGTTAACTGATAGGTGCTTAAGTAACTATCTGTGCAATTTGTTTGAAATTGATGATAATTCTTGACTATCAAGTTAATTGATCTGATGTTATGATAAGTAGTTTGATCTGTTTGGGTGAAATTGAATGCTTATCTGATGTCATGAGTAATCACATGTTTATGGTTACTTGAATATGTTCTTTATTTGATCTTCTGATGTTGTTAAGATAGGATAGACACTGAATGTTAGTACAGTCTGTTTTTCTTGATGATGTTAAGAATGATTAAGATTTGATTGTGTGATGCAACTGTTTATGTCAAAATATGTTTTATGTCAAAATTAAGTGATTCAATGAATTTTATAATGAATTTTGCATAAATACTTTATTTTGGTCAAAACATGAGCAAGTTGATTAATGGTGTAGAGATATGATAAGATTATTCAGTTCAAGCTTTTAAGAAGCTTAAAAGAAGGATTTTTTTTTGGAAAAGTCTCAAATAGTTGTTCTTGCTGAAAACTATGTCATTTGCCTAGTTGGAAGGACATGCACTTGTGTATGATTTGTCCTTAAATCTCTCAGATTCAAAGGATAGCCATTGACCTGAAAACTGAATGCATTTGGGGCAATTATGACTTGTTTCTTATACCTTCACTTAAAACTATATCAATAGCTCTGACTTTGAAAGGACATATATTCACATGTATGTTTGGACCTGTTGACCACTTTTGGTCAAACAGGATAGCCATTAACCTGACAATGAAGAGATATTGGGGTGATTGAATATTAAACTGTGTTTTTCTGGGAAATGATAGTACATTGACTACTTAGCTGATCATATGGAATTAATAGGCTAAAAAGACCTTAGTATAGTCATTAACATGTATGGTTGCTTTCCCATGATGATGTAAAATCTAAGGTGATATAAACATAATGAATATGCTAATCTTTATGTGGAGATGCATAGTTGTCTTTGCATGTCTCAAGATAAATCTCTCCGAATGATATGGCAGAAAAGTGATTACCCAGTCATACATGAGCCTGTTGTTATTTGGTCAACCAAAAAATGAAACATCTTTAAATATGACAAAGAATATACTTTTAGAAAATTTGAGAAAATATCAAAAACAAGGGGAAGAATGAATAAATCAACCAAAAGTTGATAAGTGTTTTAAATATTTTATCAAACAAGAGGGTTACAACAAGAACTACAAAGATGTTGGCAAATTCTGTCTCATCTTGAATGAAAGGCATGTTGCTAACTGTAAGTCCAACGTTCAACCTCTATATATGTTTGAATCTAAAAATACAAAAATACAATAAGTTCTGTCATACAAAAAATAATTTTTAACCAAATACAGGAGGTTGGAGTCAAATTGGGGTGATCTGGGGAAAGCCAAATAAGCTTTGAGAAGAGATATGAGGCATCATAGCACAGTGTTGACCATTAATGCATTATGCTTTAAATGAACCTAAATCATATCACCAAAGAGATGAAATTCATGCTAAGTTTATACCTGCTGTTAACCTATCTATGTTGTCATAATAATGCTGAGATTGAAGTATTGAGATAGCTACTTAGTCAATATGATCCCATTCTTGAGATCTTTTCAGTAAATGGAAGAAAATGTTTTGAAGAGAATTATAACTGAAATTTGATCTCTAAATGCACCATTTGCTCTTAAACTGTGATCTAAAAGGAGAAATATATTTTGACAAAGTGGTTTAAGTCAAAAAGTGTTGCATTTTGCCTAAAATAGGTTGAATATGTAAGTTCGGGTAAGGTTTGATGCATTATAACCTTTCCGGGCACAAACTGTTTGAATATGTATTTTCGGGTAAGGTTTAATGATTACAACCTTTCCGGGTACAAAACAGTTGATTATGTGTGAATATGTTATTTCGGGTAAGGGTTGATAAATTTAAACCTTTCCGAGTAAGCTTAGTCATGTTTGACTTGATTATGTGTGAATATGTTGTTTCGGGTAAGGGTTGATAATTTTCAAACTTTCCGAGTAAGCTTAGTCATTTTTGACTAACTTTATGATTTTCGTGCATGCTTTGAAGTGTTTACACTTTCCGGGTAGAGTACACCGTTGTACTCATTTCCCGAGCAAGCTTGAAGTCTTGAGATGATTATGAGTTGTTATAACTAGCTTTTAACAAGAAATTCTTGTTCGGACAAGCTATGCATGTTATATGCTGATTGTGATTCCAAGCAAACTTTGTGAACTTAAGTTAGTACACCGAGTAAGTTTTGTAATTTGTGTGAATATGTTGTTAGGAAAGGTTTGTTAATCTTTCCGGGCATGCTTAGATATTACTATTTAAGTTTGTCATTTTTCGGGTATGGTTTGACATGTTGAAATACCTCGAGTAAGGGCATACCTGATGATTGAATGTGTTTATCCTAGCAAGCTTAGTGCTAACATAGGATTTTCGGGCAAGCTCTATGAAATTTTGAGACTATAGCACACTTAAATGTTTATGTGTTTTTAATTTCATTCCGAGCATGCTCTGTGATATGTGTGTTTATGATTTCTTTGAAATTACAAGTGTTTTCTGGCAAACTTTGTTTTTCGGGCACACTTTATATTTCGGGTACACTTGTGTTCCTTCAATATACTTGGTAATTTCAAAAGTTAACCTTCCGAGTACACTTTGCTTCCGAGCACACTTTGCTTCCGAGTACACTTTGCTTTCGAGCACACTTTGTACTATATGAAGGTTATTCGGGTATACTTTGCATAAGATTGTTGTTCGGGCACACTTTACATCAGAAAGGTTGCTCGGGCACATTATATTTTCAAGCATACTTGAATGCATGTGTTACTTGATTGAATATGTTAGTTAGTATGATAAAATTGATTATGATAAAATTGATTATAATTCTTATGAGGGTTCATGCTAGATAAGTTTTAATTTGAAATTGTGAAATCTATGTGGGGATCTTAATTGATTCTTAGTAAGGATGTTTATTTGATGACTATACTTGATTATTTGCCTTGTGATTAATTTCTCAGGAAATCTAGTATTTCGGGTAAGCTTTCTTCATCATGTCTTAACTTTAAATTAATTTACTTGATTGAGCAAGGTTTATAAATAGAAGAATTTGGGCAAACTTTGTATATTCAAAAATGAAAATTTTCCAAGCAAAGTTTGACCGAGTAAGGTTTGTATGTGGAAGTATACCGAGTAGACTTTGGATATATTAATCTTTCGAGTAAGGTCTTATGATCTTAAATGAAATTAAATGTTAGTAATATATCAAGTGGATAATGTTACTGGTTGACAGCTAATATTTCACAAAATGACAAAAAGGATTTAAAACCCACTTTCAAAAGGTATAAAAGAGGGAGTTAGGCAAATTTTTCAACATTATTTCCCTCTCTCTCTCCTTCCACTGCAAATCTAGTATCACAAAGCAAACCATTCTTGAAACAGATAAGAAATATATGAGATAAAAGACAAAACACTTTTAAAAATCTCTCACTTTATCTGACATACTGAAGAAAAGCAAAATATGCAGACCTTTATTCATAACTCTTTTCTGATAAAGCTACAGATATGTACCTTAAATTTGACTTAACTCTCATTAAAAGAAGACCTGTATATGCTATTCAAAATTGAAACTTCACATTTCAAGAGTAAATCACATTTGTGTTTTTGTGCAGATTTCAATATCATTCAAGACGACGGTTTGAATTGAAATATTATTTGTATCTTAATTTTTTTAATACTTACTTTGAGATCTAACTGATAATTATGTGTTCATTGATATAACAGAAAATCAGCAATGGATCCAACTCCAAGTAATTCCAATTCCTACAAACATCATATTTCTGAAGAACTGAAGAAAGCATTGCAACGAGTTCAAACCCTAATGTCTAAGGTTGAGAAGATCTCAGCTGCCCCAAAATAGGGGGAGAAAGTACCGAATCAGGGGGAGAATTCGCTGAAGCTTTTCTCAATTTATGAAAAGAACAGCTCAGATGATGAAGCTGACAATGTTACAGAAGATGAAAAGGAAGATCTTGAGGAAAGAAAGAAATTAAAAGGGAAAGAAATTGCTCAAGAGGATGATGAAATTCAGACTTTAAATTCTCAGAAGGAGAATACAATGGACTCGGAAATGAATGAATCTGAATCAGAATCCAAAAGAGTCTATGTGCAAAGAATGACAGAAATTTATGACAGAGAATTTCTTTCTCAAATGATGTCTGATAAAGACTTTGAAGAACAAGAAAACTTGATGAAGCTGTTTGAAGATGAGAGAAAGCTAAGAGATGAAGTGAAGAATAATCAGAGAGAAGTCCTTCAAGAACTGATTGAAAAATGCTTGAATGATCAAGAAATTCCAAATGGTGTGGTAGTCTCTCTGCTCAAACTAATCAAGCAAGAAGAACCTGAGAAAGAGATAAAGGAGAAACTAGACACTATCATTGACAAGATTTCAAAGGCTTTAAGTAAAGAAAAGAATACTCAAGACAATGAACTAAAAGGCTTGAAATTGAAAGATAATTTGGAACAAGAAGTGGAAATTCAAAAATTCTTAAGCAAATATGGTGGTAAACCAAAATTTTTGGTTAATAATGGAATTCCTTTTGATTATGTAAAAGTAATAACAAGAAAAGAGATTTTGAGCAACTTCAAGAAAATGAAAGGACAACAATTGAAATTGAAGAAGGGAGCCGCTCAGTCTCTGGTTGGTAAGAACAAAGGAATATCCAAAAAGATGGTTGATATATCAAGGATGACAAAAAAAGAGAAATTCAAAGTAGAGGAATTCTGCAAACAGACAACATCTGTGCTCTCAAAACAGAACAATACAAAGAAAGGGAAGATGTCTGTGTCTACTCAGGAAAAACCAAAGCAGATGCACTTGAAGATGGATAAACCCTTTGTCAAGGTTGCTGTAAAAGCCAAAAACCCTTCAGTCAACCACAATGTTATGCCAAGTGGAATATTCTATGATTCCAGGACTGAACATCTGAATGTTATGATTGAAAATGGACAGATTGTGAAGATCTTCTCTAAAAATGACTTCAGAAAATTCAATCTATGGCAATTGAATGTGATTGCAGCAATGTATCTCTCTGATTACAAAGAAAGGCAAAGGCCTACAAGTGCTAAGCAATCAGAACTGTTAAGATTTTTGGTTGAGCAAGAAAATTAAACAAGCATCTCTGGCTGAAATGAAGAATTTCAAGATTAGGCTTTGTTTTGTAATGTCTTCGGACAATTTTCTGATTATGTAATTCTGTTTATGTTATTTGAATATGTAATTTTGATTTTTGATTTGATGTGAATTTTAGCTGAGTGTAAGTAACCATAGAAATGTTTTGGGTCAGCTGAGGTGTTCCAATCTAGGGGGAGATTGTTGGGTCAAGAGTTTGACCCAAATAAGGAGATTTGACCTAAATGAAGATTATGGAAGATTGGAATCTTCTCAACCTCCTCAGAAACTGCTAAGTATTGAATCCGAGCACACCTTGGGATCCGAGCAAGCTTTTACTTAGCCGGGTACGATATCTTGCCTACCGGGCAAGGTTTACTTCAAATAGTCTTCTTAAGTGGATATCCGGGCAAGGTATGCTAATCAGTGCATTCCCGAGTAAGGATCACTGATTTGGTATCTCCGAGCAAGGTTCACTTTGTCAAGCAGGTTTGTTCTTCAAGACCAAGTATTTTACTCTTCCGAGTAAGGTTTGGTTAACCAAGTCCATGAAGCCAAGTGATTGGAAGACCGGGCAAGGTATTCTTTAATAATTATGGTATGAGCAAGCTTGATGTATAAACATAATATATCTCTAAGTAACATCAGGCAAGGTTCAACTCAAGCAAGGAACTGTACTCCCGAGTACACTTTGCTAATAAGTTATTTATGGCAAAGAGTTGAAATGGACCATTGAAGAACAAGGTTGCTCGTAAGGAGTTGTCGGGCAAAGTCTGACAAAGTCAAGAAGACTGAAGTCTACTCGGTGAATATTTTACTTGGTTAAATATTCTTTATGTAAAGTCTACCCGGAAACTGATCCCGAGTACACTTCTATGTTTACCAAGTCTGAAGGAAGGCCGAGTACACTGCGTACTCGGAGACTGAAGATTAATGAAAAGCCTACCCGGAAGACTTGTTTTACACTTAGTTTATTTTGAATATGTAATTTGAATATGTATTATCGGATAGGGTTTCTAGAAGGAATGACAGCTGTCCCAGGTTGGCATGCCTATAAATAGAATATTTAAGGCACGCCGCCAGAAAAAGAGAGAGAGACAGAGCACAATACGAATAAGACAGACTCATTTATTGAGAGAATATTCTGTGACGGCTGTCTTAGGATTCCTAGAAAACCCTAAATCGATTATCCTTTTGTATGATTAACATTATATAAATGGAAATCTTTTGAGTGAATCCTGAATGTGCTTTCTATCTTTTATTATTCATTGCAACCGTATGTTTGTTATTGATTCCGCTTTTAACAAAAGGTTATCTTTCTAAATACAGCAACCCGTTATTAACTCTCTTGTCAACACGATTAATCCGTGTGAGTTATGACATGATTGATTAAGATCTAGGTGAAATCGAAGGGGACCGACAATTACCAATCTGTCACCCACTTTGCATCCTTTCATGCGTTCAAGCTTAAACAATAAAGGGATTCGGTCTTTGAGCGGCGACTCCCCGATCCAATTAACAATCCAAAACATTGAATCTGACCCATTTCCGATCACCCACTTCATGTTGGACCATAAGTTAATACCAAACAAATCAAAGGAAACCAAAACATTACCTATAATCCTCCATGGGTCCGCAATTGCCTTTCTAACCGGAATAAAATTCCACGATCTCGCTGTGTGGTGAAGCGCCCACACTACTTTACGCGACAACCCATTTTTCTCATGTTTAAATCTCCACCACCATTGTAACATCCCCAAAAATTTGGTTCAAATTTGACAACTTAGTAAAGTTGAAGGATTAAATTATTCTCTAATAAGTAATGAGAAAATTCAAATAAAGAAAATAAAACCATTCTATAAGGAAATAAAAATATTACATGAATAAAGTTATCTTATGTTAAGGATATGGAATAAGGAAATTCCATCCCACATTGAAAGATGTAAGAAAGTGAAAGCACTCCACATGGGTATAAATAAGGAAATTAAAACCCAGCCCACATGGAATGTGGTAAAGAAATGGAAGCTCTTTATAAGGAAGAGATCTTCCATAATAATATTCTTATATGCCTAGCATGCACCCAATGGTCCTAGCGGAAGATGTGAAGCACCCGACGCGCACAGCGCTCGGGCTCGGGCGAAGAGCGTTGGGCGATGGGCGCAATGTGGCGTTTTGATGGCGCACTTTGCACTTGAGAGCCGCCTTAGTATTTTTTGGACAATGGGAGTTAGGCCTAGAAATGACAAGCTATCAAAGACAAGGGACTGAAAATGAAAATGGTATATAGGGACCCATCAAGCTACGCGATGAGTCCAAGAACACGGCCATCGCGGTACGCGATGACCCGTGATGAGTCAGGGACACGTGGCAGCAGGGAAGGACACGTGGCAGGCCATGTGGCGCCCATGCAGAAATAGTGGCGTCGCGGTACGCGACGGCCCAGGAAGAGGAACCATCGCGTACCGCGATGGGACCCAAAATCAGCCTATAAAGGGAGGGCTCACGGCTCATTCATTCTCACACCAAACTTTCTCTCTCTAGAAATCACTATTTCACTACCTCGGTTTCCGTGCCGACCCGACAATCGTCACCCCGTAATTCGTGCCATATACCGACGATACCTCGAAGTGCGTGCTACACTAGAATAACCTGATAATCTATCTCGAAGTACGTGCATGACACGACGAACACCATATGTCGCCTCGTTTTGCGTGCCAACCTTGAAGTTAGTGCCGAGCTCTAAGGTTCCAACAGTCTAAGCTCTAGAACGCGATAGAGAGTGGAAATGCTGCTCGTACAAACTTAGGTATCTAACTTCGAATACCGTGTAAGGTAAGGGTTCTGACCTAAGTCATTATTATATTATATGGCTTAGACCATAGTCATGGGTATAGCCCAAACCTTGATCATAAATATGTTTACATAAGCTTTAGCATACAAGGATTATAGTAATGTTTCTTTACAATTAAGAAATGTATACTTTTCATTCGTAAGGATATAGTCAAAATATAATTTCTTTACGATTAAGAAACATAACATTCATGTACAGCGCATATAGTTAAAACATTGTTTCTTCATGTGTAAGAAACATAAGATTTTACATTCAATACTAGCAGTCAGTAAATGTTTCTTCTTGAAGAAGAAACATATTATAGATGTTTCTTCATGAAGAAGAAACTCATCATATGATTAGGTAAATAAACAGAAAGACTACGGGTCTAAATATTTTATTCAAACAAATGATCAATCAAGATTTAAAGCTATTTAAACCAGACTAAAGGTCTATAGCCGGATCAAGAGACGATCCGGATATTTATATACCTATTTTATTATAGGTCAATCAATCAATCAGTCTGTCAATCAATCATTCATTCACAGTCAAGGTTTCAAACTAAATCACCATATCATTCAGAACAGACAATCATAGGTGAATACGTTCAAACCTTTTTAATCAGTCAAAACATATTTATACTCAATGAGACGAACGGGTGTTTGTCTTAACGAGTCAATCAATGTCTACATGAGATAATGAAATCTCTAAAACGTTATAACACAAAGTTGAGAATAATATCAACTCAGACCGAATACGCATGTGTATGGATCCAAACATAACTGTTAAAGCTCAATCAATCAATCAATCAAAGGCAATGAAGCCACGAGCTTAAACGGTCATGACCAGTTCTCAGTTTAGGGCCGTTTGGCTCGGGGATACCGTTCTGTGTAGGGCAGTGGTACATATACCGGAAGTAGAAATGCTTCCGCTGAGATTGTCAAGTAAACTACATTTGTATCATAATGTCATTCAAAATGTTTTATTGAGTCATACGTGTTCACCAGCATATAGTTGATGTATTTTTCCCCACATTTCAGGGACTACAGATTAGTACAGGTAGCAAGACATTCATGGAATTAGATGCTCGCAAGGTAATGATGGCTCAGTTTTTAATTATTAAAATATTACAAACGGTATTTCAACAAGCTTTATAAATCAAACACCGGATATTTATTATCCGAGAAGTTTTCAAACAAATTAATATTCTATTCAACCAAATCTCCGCTAAAATAACCCGTAACTCTGATGTATTTACAAAACTGGTACCAACTATTGGTCATACGCCTAGGCCCTAAGCCGGGATGTGACAAGTTGGTATCAGAGCCATCAATCTTAGCGAATTAGGTATAAATTATACCTAGGCTTTGTTCAGAGATAAATATCAATCATATTATAGAGTCATCAGTTTCAACAAAATTAGGTATTAATGTGTTAGTACCTAAGCTTTAACTAATTGTTGAATAAATAGGGATAAGTAAAGACTGGAAGTATCTATATCCCTAAGCATAATCTGTACAAATGTCTTATACAAACTACTTTGGGTATACACCAAGTAGTTAGACATTCAGTCATTACATTCGAATATGAGCCATCAGATATGACTTGTAATAACAATCATTATACAATCTTTATCAGTCAAGAACAATCAATGGTTCCTAATTTGCCATATAAAGGGCAAACAAAGAATCTTCCTGACAATTCATAAATACCAATAGGAAGAGCAATCTTATTACAGTCACAATAAATTAGATATTGAACAGAAAAATATCTAAACATTCAAATATTACAGATAAGGTAAATTGTACAAATAAGATAGGAACGCATTCCTACTTTCAATCAAATCTCACGCAGATTTCCAATCACAATAGTTATACCATTCAAAACCTCAAAAGAAATGGATGTATTGGAACATCTCTACTTCCAATTTCTGTGTCCAGTAATGAAGACTCATATCAAACGACAATGGAAGAAAATTCAGATTCATCCGATAGTCCACCAGTTCTGATAAGTGTAAATCAGAATACGCAAGGAGTAGGATCAAAATCAATATCGTCAAAAAGGGAAAAAGAGTAATGGAGACAATTATCAAGAGCAAACAATATATTTAGCATTTCAAAATCCTTACTTCACTCACACTCAAGGAAAAACGCTTGAATACAACTTAGAATTTCCTTAGAAGTAATATATGACATTGAAAAAAAGTCTAATCATTACGAAATCAATGTCACCAAATTAGCATAAGTAATGATTAAGAAAGAAATGGAAAACGAGGAAAGACAAAACGATGAGGAGATAAGCAAAAACACCAAGAAGGAAAACAAGAACAAGAAATCAATCATCTGCTGAAAGAAGTAGACAATAAGTTGTAATCAGAATAGCAATACAACTCTTAAAGTAATCTCCTAACAAGGTCTAGAAGGAAGAGAATGTCAGCATAGGGAAAAGTCCAGGTGGACAGAATCCCAAGGATAAGTGACCTCAAGCCAACATCAAAGAAATATCTTAACAAAAGGGACATAAACAAACCTAGAAAGGGAATTAGAAATTCTCATGGGTTGACTGTACACAAGGTATATACTAGTCATTTCAAGAGCATACAATAAAGGACAAACTAGTAATATCTAAGTAGAACCTTATCAACAATCATTAAGATGTTCTGAAAGAGCTATGGTAATTAAGAGATATATGGATATATCATCTTATAAAAGTTCTTTAATATCATTTCTCAGTCAAAAGGGTAAAACATATGGATTATGCCCAATACAAAACAAATAACCTTAAGGAAAGGTCAGTCAAGGTCCGAGAAAAGTTGGAAAGGAAATTCCTCTAAGGATACGACAAATCTATGAAACGATTTCTTGTAGCACTAAGTTCACATGTCACGCAGTTTATCATCAGTATCTAAGTTTCTTTTATAACTGATGTAATTCCATTTACAAAAGGTTGAACCTAAACAGTCAATAAATAATGATGAAATTTCCAATCAAAGAATCAACAAGAGTACTATGACGCAATCTGACCATAAGATTCCTGAAAGATTTTTAGTCAAAATGCATGAGAGAATTCATTACTCAATGATCTCTCTTATCGATATAATGAAATGGGAGATATACAAAATTGAGCATTCAAATAAGATTACTAGAACTCAACCGCGCCGAAATCTTTATCATCATGGAAAAACCATTATAGTTTCAGTATGAATAGCAAGAACTTCAAGAACCATTTAGTAACTTAAGGTTGTAGTTTTAAGAACTTCAAAAACCTATGAACCAAAGGAATTATTTGGCAATCAAGGTGTTATACCAACTTTACAATGACTTGAAAAGATCGAGTCCATCGTTATCATTAGTCAATATACTAAGATTCAAAGGACTTAGTACACATATCTGAAATTCAAAGGTGAAGCTCTAGAATAGTGGAACATTCTAATCATGAAAAAGGGCAGAGAAACCTTGTATCAAATAAAATGGGAAGTATTTAAAGAACTCGCATTATAGAAGTTTTTCCCATACATGAAGACAATCATATTCAAACCAAGTCTCTAAACCATAAGATGGATGCTACAAATCTCATAGATTATAATACTAAGTTTTTGAATATTATCAATCAACTTCGCGTCTAGACAACTCAGAATGCAACAAAGCTATTCTATACATATAAAGGTGACCCAAAGAGATAAAGTAAGAACTCATATGCCACAAACTACCTCCTCGTCCATGGAATTGGCCAGATATTTAATTAATAGTATGGTAAGAAATACAGAGGTTAAAGAGAAAAATAGTGTGTCAAAGAAAGAAAAGGTAACAAACAAACAAGAGAATAACATCAACAAAGAGAAACCATTTAAATTCAAAAGACCAATCTATCAGAACTATGATAAACGATATGATGGAAAGTGTCGAAAACAGAACAAGAACAATACATCAGTCAGGTGTACATTCTATGACAAAACCGATCATTCTGAATACGACTGTAGAAGGAAAGCAGTTGCATGTTTCATCTTTGGAGAAAAGGGCATTTCAAAGAGAATGTTCAAAGACGCAATTAAAGGATCAACAACAATAGGATCAACAACAATAGGAAGGAAGGAAACACAAAGAGCATTTGGCAATCAAGAATAAAAACAAACAATAGTAGTCCGAGACTCAAAGGCATAAGAAAGAGTTAGACTACTTATGTTTAAACGAAAAGTTTTGTAGCAATAACAAGGTAAGTTAAATCCCTTAGCATACAGATCATGATAAAGAATACTATTAAGAAAAGAGATAGTTAAAATTCGAAAGTTCTCGAAATATAAGAAACTATGTTATTTAATGATCATCATTTATAGAAAGATGAAATAAAGAGAACAATGAATTTCATTAGACATAAAAGTATGTCTTCTCAAAGGAGAATCAGTTAGAAAACCTTAGAAAGTTCAAGGGTATAATCAATGGAAATAAACAGAAGGAATACGTCAAGATCATAATGGAAATAAACGGAAGGAATCCGTCAAGATCATAATGGAAATAAACGGAAGGAATCCGTCAAGATCATAAGTAAAGGATCATTATTCAAGAATGAATATATTGAAAGTTATCAAGATGAATAAAGGATTCGGTATACTGAATTCAAGATACAATCTAGTTAACATCAGTAAATGTTTAGAATACACAAGGTAAGGTAAATAGTTAAACACAACTGGCCACTGTACTTAGCAATTTACAATTACTTATGACATTTTGAACTATTAACTGAATACATCATCCAAAGATGTAAGTTAACAACAAATCAGGAATTTTAACCATTCAAACGGTTCGAGTTAAACTCGAGAAACAGATTAGAAACTAGTAAAACAAACGAGTAAGAAATCATTCAAAAACGAATCTCAAGGACGAGATTCATTCCAAGGTGGGGAGGATGTAACATCCCCAAAAATTTGGTTCAAATTTGAAAACTTAGTAAAGTTGAAGGATCAAATTATTCTCTAATAAGTAATGAGAAAATTAAAATAAAGAAAATAAAACCATTCTATAAGGAAATAAAAATATTCCATGAATAAAGTTATCTTATGTTAAGGATATGGAATAAGGAAATTCTATCCCACATTGAAAGATGTAAGAAAGTGGAAGCATTCCACATGGGTATAAATAAGGAAATTAAAACCCATCCCATATGAAAAGTGGTAAATTAATGGAAGCTCTTTATAAGGAAGAGATTTTCCATAATAATATTCTTATATGCCTAGCATGCACCCAGTGGTCCTAGCGGAGGGTGCGAAGCACCCGACGCGCATGCGCTCGGGCTCGGGCGAAGGGCGTTGGGCGATGGGCGTAATGTGGCGCTTTGATGGCGCACTTTGCACTTGAGAGCCGCCTTAGTATTTTTGGACAATGGGAGTTAGGCCTAGAAATGACAAGCTATCAAAGACAAGGGACTGAAAATGAAAAATGGTATATAGGGACCCATCGCGCTATGCGATGAGTCCAAGAACACGGCCATCGCGGTACGCAATGACCCGTGATGACTCAGGGACACGTGTCACACTCTGGTGACATGTGGCAGCAGGGAAGGACACGTGGCAGGCCACGTGACGCCCATGCAGAAATAGTAGAGTCGCGGTACGCGACGGCCCAGGAAGAGGACCCATCGCGTACCGCGATAGGACCCAAAATCAGCCTATAAAGGGAGGGCTCACGGTTCATTCATTCTCACACCAAACTTTCTCTCTCTAGATTCTCTCTCTAGAAATCACTATCTCACTACCTCGGTTTCCGTGCCGACCCGACAATCGTCACCCCGTAATTCGTGCCATATACCGACGATACCTCGATGTGCGTGCTACACGAGAATAACCCGACAATCTATCTCGAAGTACGTGCACGACACGACGAACACCATATGTCGCCTCGTTTTGCGTGCCAACCTTGAAGTTAGTGCCAAGCTCTAAGGTTCCAACAGTCTAAGCTCTAGAACGCGATAGAGAGTGGAAATGCTGCTCGTACAAACTTAGGTATCTAACTTCGAATACCGTGTAAGGTAAGGGTTCTGACCTAAATTATTATTATATTATATGGCTTAGACCATAGTCATGGGTACAGCCCAAACCTTGATCATAAATATGTTTACATAAGCTTTAGCATACAAGGATTATAGTAATGTTTCTTTACAATTAAGAAATGTATACTTTTCATTCGTAAGGATATAGTCAAAATATAATTTCTTCACGATTAAGAAACATAACATTCATGTACAGCGAATATAGTTAAAACATTGTTTCTTCATGTGTAAGAAACATAAGATTTTACATTCATACTAGCAGTCAGTAAATGTTTCTTCTTGAAGAAGAACATATTATAGATGTTTCTTCATGAAGAAGAAACTCATCATATGATTAGGTAAATAAACAGAAAGATTACGGGTCTAAATATTTTATTCAAACAAATTATCAATCAAGGTTTAAAGCTATTTAAACCAGACTAAAGGTCTATAGCCGGATCAAGAGACGATCCAGATATTTATATACCTATTTTATTATAGGTCAATCAATCAATCAGTTAGTCAATCAATCATTCATTCACAGTCAAGGTTTCAAACGAAATCACCATATCATTCAGAACAGACAATCACAGGTGAATACGTTCAAACCTTTTTAATCAGTCAAAACATATTTATACTCAATGAGACGAACGGGTGTTTGTCTTAACGAGTCAATCAATGTCTACATGAGATTTATAAATATTAGCAAGGGTAATTTGGTAATACATAAATAATATAAAAGAAAATTACGATTTATGACGATGTGCTTTATGGATAGGCACAAACCACCGCACCTTTCGGCCCCAAATCCCTCATGTTTTTTGGCCCAAATTACAACCGATGCCGATGATTTTTCGGCCCAAATCACCACCACCTTCACCCGAGCACCTCACCTGTCGCACCACCACCACCACCACCTCACACGTTGCACGACCATCGCACCACCCTTCAAACCTTCGAGCACCACTGATCCCCACTGTTTCGTTATAGTTAAATGTTAATTTTTTCGGTAAATCGTTATAGTTTAATCATTAATTTGGTCTCATTTGATTAAATTTTTTTTTTAAAAAAGACAAGTTTTAATAAGTTTCGTGTTGAAGTTTTGGTATAATTTGGTTAAAAGGTAAAAAAAAAAAGAACTAGTTTCGGGTTGAAGTTTTGGTCTCATTTGGTTATGGTTAAAAAGTTATAAAAAAACATTTTTATATGAGTTTCGGGTTGAAATTTGGATGCTATTTGGTTGAAAACTTAAAAAGAAGTTTTGGGCACGTTTGGTTGAAAAGTTATGAAAAAAATCATTTTTATAAGTTTCAGGTTGAAATTTGGATATTTTTTAATTGAAAACTTAAAAAATAGCAGTTTCTGGTTGAAGTTTTGGCAAATTACTTTTCTTGGCCAGTTATTAAATACATTTTTTTGTCATTGTCATGTAATTGTGAAATTACCTTCATTGCCCATCACTAATTTATAAATAAACTAGTTTTTGTCCCCCGTATTACGGAGTTGTTTTACATTATTCATTTCTAATATTTATATATATTTTTTTGGATTTTAATTTTATTAATTGTAAGGACGCTAATAATATACATAAGATTTGATGATAAAAGAGTTTCACAAATAAACGAGATATTATAATCCAGTTTAAAAACTATCTGTGTTTGGTGACACCCATGATCCGCTTAGTTTTTTTAGACAGAATTAAAGAAATTGTCCTTTATGTTTGTACCATATTTCAGTGTTTGTCATTTATCTTCAAAAGTAACATGATTTGTACTTTACGTTTCCAAATGTTACAACGTTTGTCCTTTGCCTCTAACCCAGTTACTTTTTCTAGTTAACTCAAGTTACGTTTCCAAAAGTAACATAAGCATTACAAGGTCTAAGGTTGGAAGTGATCACCTTTACATTAAATTTGTATATATTAATGTCTATACGTTCCAAAATGATACTTTCAATATACCAAATGGCGAGTCTAGTGTTTGCGTTTCTTAATGGCGAACAAAATAGATACTGGAGTAAGTCAAAATGTAATTTAATAACTACTTTAACTTAAACATCAAGAACATGGATCGTGCATGTGAATGGTTCTCCAATGTAAGTACAATTTGCACGTTAGTATTTATGTATGTGTCATCTCCCTACAATCTCTAAACTAAAAGACACTAAAGCATATGCGTAAACACTTCTTTTATGCTTGTAGTCTAACCCGTTAGAGGGAAACAAAAGTATTTCGTCCTCTCTCTTTGGTAAGCCAATGCCAAAATTGTCCCCCGCCATGACCCCTGTTGCATAGAAAGTAAACCAAAATGAAAAAGAAAATCAAATGGGAAACATCTAATTTACACTAAATGGTAACATACTGATATATAACCATTTCACCTTAATATGATGATGAACCCAAATTTGCAGATCTTAAAATATCTCTATAGAAAAATTTCTAATTAAGTGTTAGTGCACGATTTGTGACTGGTGATTTGCAGTTAAAGTATTCAAGGATAAAGTATTCGATAGCTACGGAAAAGGGGGAGTCTGTTAGTGCACGGTTTCGGTGTCCGTAGCGATCGAATAAGTTATAGGTTGTCTAGTATGTGTATTTAATGTATATTGTAAAATAGCCTATAAATAGGGAGCTCATGCTCATAATTTAGTAGAGAACTTGTACATAGATCTAAGTTATTCTCTCCATCACTTATCTCCAACGTAATGTATTTACTCCATATTTATCAATAAAGTATTTATTTATAGTATTGATGTCGTGTTGATGTATCGTATTAGCGGCTAGATCTTGGACTCTATGACGTTCTCTCAATTGGTATCAGAGCAGGTTCTGCTCTCGATGCATCAATAAGGTAAATATGAGTTTTCGTGTTTTTCGTTTTCTTCGGGTTTTGGTCAGATCTGGAGTAAATTAGTGTGTTATAGATGAATTTGAGTGTGAATTCGTGTTTATGGATGGAAGATGATGCTTCCTGTGTAATTTGGTGTTAAGTTATGGTGTATTGAGTGATTCACCATGGAAGAGTATGTTAACTTTTGATTCGGTTTATGATGATTTAGTGATTGTTAAGTTAATTGGATGATGGATCTGTGCTTATGATTGAAATTCGCATGTTTCTGTGGATTTTGGTGGTTAATTATGGTGAATTGAAGATTTCACCATGGAAGAGCATGTTATGGGTTGATTTATTTGGTGATGAATAAGTAATCGTTATGTTATTTGGAGTATGGATTCGGAATCGTGGTGAAAAACCGAGTGTTCGGGTAGATTTTTATGGATAATTATGTGGTTTTGATGAATCTGCCATGGATGCAGCTTGAAAATGCAATTTCCGGCAAGATCTGGTTTTTCCGGCCACTATAACAGAATTTTCCGGCGAAATTCGTTTTTCCGGCGAACAGTTCAGATCCAACTGCCTAATTCGTTATTACTGTAGCTGATTCTTTACATAAGTCTAACGAACTACTGTAGCAATTCATTAAGGAAAATTTAACGAATTAAGTTAATTCACTAAGGTAATTCGTTAAGGTAAATGTAACGAACTAAGGTGTATTTCGTTAAGGCAATGATAACGAATTAAGGTAATTCGTTAAGTTAATTCGCTAAGGTAAGTCGTTAAGTTAAAGATAACGAATTAAGTTAATTCGTCAAGGAGATTCGTTAAGTTAATGATAACGAAGTAAGGTAATTCGTTAATGGGTATGACGAATTCGAAATCTTAACGAATGGGAAGCCATTCGTGTAACTGTTATAACGAATGAGGATTGTTATCACGAATTAGAATGGTAAGTTATAACGTATTGAGAAGATTCGTTAAGTATGTAACGAATCAGTGAATGGTGGATATCTATAACGAATTGGAGTTTAATTTATAACGAATTGGAGAGCACGAACTAAGTTAACGAATGAGGTGGATATTTATAACGAATTAGAGAGGTGATTCGTTAAAAAAAGAGTAAAATGGCGGGAAAAATTTTCTTGCGCGAATTTTTTCCTGAATACTCCTCATAAGTGAGATTTCATTCTTGAAAATTTTGGCGATAATATTTATTTTTCGAAAATTTTCGGTGTATTTTTGGCGGGAAAATCAGGAAAAATTTTCTTAATCGAAATTTTTCTGGGATGTTCCTAAGGTATTGGAGACTCTTCGTGTAAATTTTGGTAATATATTTTCCGGCCGATTGTTTATGCATTTTCGACTGGCCGAGGGGGAGATCTCGTGTAATTTAAGGAGGAGTGTGTTTGTTTGTGAACCTTGAAGATTATTTAAGACCTTGCCGAATTTGTCAAGAAAAGGGGGAGATAAAACTTTCATCTGAGTTTATTTAGCTTGCATCTTCCTACGTTTGCAAGGTTTCTTGAAAAATTACTGCAATTCGGGTGGTAATTCATGCTTGCAAAGCTACGTTTGACTGAGTTCAAGACTGCAAGTGTTCTTCGATTGGTGATTGATCTGTTCAAGATTGAAACCTGACTATGTGGGATACGAGTGTCTGTTCGTTTACTTCTTTTTGAGGGACTTGATCCTGACTATGTTGGCTACGATTATACGGAGGATTTCTTCTGTTGAGGGGGACGATTCTCGAACGTGTTAATCTTATTGAAGAATATACGAGTCTTGTCATTAGATTGAAGAATTTGATCATTTGGGGTTTATTAATAGAGGTTGGAACTCTGAATCTTATGATGCCCAAACATTAGTGCATCTTTGCGAACGGGATGTGGAAGAGCTTCAAAGAGTTATTTGGGATAAACGTTATCAAGAGAGGGAAAACCAAAGTGAAAGATGTTGAATGATCGAGTTGTTCATGAAGATGTGTGACGAGGTTAAACGTAAAGATATGTTTTTCTTTACCTGTGCTGATGGATAGCCGATGACTTGTTGCTGATTGTTGAAAGATTGAACCATATCATACGCCAATGGATGATCGGGATGATCTCCAAGAGTTGCTCATCTCGAGGGATGAGATCTGATATGAGAAGCTACAAGTTATTGGTTTGCTGAAAAAGATTTAGAGATTGTCTGTCTGCACAAGCCCGAAAATCATCAGTCAAGGGGGAGTCTGCTAGTGCACGATTTGTGACTGATGATTTGCAGTTAAAGTATTCAAGGATAAAGTATTCGATAGCTACGGAAAAGGGGGAGTCTGTTAGTGCACGGTTTCGGTGTCCGTAGCGATCGAATAAGTTATAGGTTGTCTAGTATGTGTATTTAATGTATATTGTAAAATAGCCTATAAATAGGGAGCTCATGCTCATAATTTAGTAGAGAACTTGTACATAGATCTAAGTTATTCTCTCCATAACTTATCTCCAACATAATGTATTTACTCCATATTTATTAATAAAGTATTATATTTATAGTATCGATGTCGTGTTGATGTATCGTATTAGCGGCTAGATCTTGGACTCTATGACGTTCTCTCATTAAGCTTTAAGAAAATAAAAATTATAAAACAAAAAAAAGGTTCACTTGACCATCAACTATAAGCATCAGGCACATAATTGAAAGTAAAGTTGGCTCATATCCCCAAAGTGAAGTTGAGAACCTTGTGCAAATAGCAGATCAAGCCATTTAAGCAATTCTGAAGACTAAACAAAATGAATATTAGAATACTAAAACAGTAAAACTACATACACCTATATTTTCTATTTTATTTCTACAAATAATTACTACTGTAATGTACAAAAAAAAGATTAAAATATGCATAGAGCATTCATAGTATCCTAAAAATAAATAACTTAAATGATCGTTCCATTGTATGAGAAAACAAAGAATACCAACTCTAATTCATATTTTTTTACTAAATATATATCATAAGTTTATACTAAAATTTACATACCTCATAAGTCAGATAATGCTTGAATGAATTGCCTAGCAAGATCCTAAGAAAATCTTGGTGATCACTCTTGAAAAGTGTAAGAGTGAAAAATCAAACAACTGCCCATGAAACATATCATTTTTATTATTGCTAATGTTTTCACGGTTTCACCAATATATACTTGTGTCGTAAGAAGGAAATTAAAAGCATCAATTTCAATGGGGGGGGGGGGGGGACGGGTCATAAAACACACAAGTTAGCAAAATAAATATAACACAACAAGCCTATCAATATAAAACCTGCACATAAACAACCGACATGGAATATTAAATCATCTTTTAGTCATGTCGCCTTGATGTGTATTGAATAAAACAAAAAAAACACTTGAATATAATACAACAAACCAATCAAAATGGAACTGGATACATAAAGGTTAGAACTGAAATAATAAAACCAAAAGCATCTTCTCGTCATGTAACGTTTATGTGTTTATAACAAAACAAAAACACACATCAAAACATGAATAAATCAATATCTTGTAATATAACACAAAAACACTAGGAATATGATTCTGAATTTAAGCCACACATATGAAGCCTATATATAAATATATATATAATACATAACTAAAGAGCAAATTAAGACGTTTGTTTTATGGGATTTACAATTTCCAACGCATAAGATATAAGTGTAACAAATGACAAAGTGGTCTTTTAAACACAATCTACACACGTTCATTTGATTTCAACAACTATAATTACAAGTTTAGTACCTAAACTTTAGTCAATTTTTGTTAATTTAATAAATAATTAAAACTTTCATCCCTCATGTTTACCTAATTTTTACTCTAACTTTATTATTTTTGGTTTTCTTGTTATATCTTTTTCAAAAATATGATTAAAACTAAATCTGAACATACCCATTTAACGAGCTTATTTTTATTAACGTGCCAATATAGTTTTTTTAAAACAGATAGACGGTTTAAATTGAACAAGTCATTAATGCATGGATATATACATGAATGTACAAGTTAGTTTTATAACTAAATATTAATTACAAGTATAGTACCTCAACTTTAATCAAATTTGTTATTTTAAGAATTACTTACAACTTTGACCACTCATGTTTATATAAATATTATTTTCTTTTGATATGTTTTACAAAAATATGATTAAAGGTACTCAAATCATATTTGTAAATGAAAGTTTCTCATGCATTTGATCCGAATTCACGGGTATGAGTTTCACCAAACCCAGATATCTATTAAACGGGTTATAACCTCTCATTATATTAAAAATTAATCTGATCAAGTATTTGATATGAAAATCCTATAAAATAGGGATATAGTAAAAATTAATATCCGATTTATTTAAAAAAAAATATTATTTATAAATAAAAAAACAATTTTATGGTAAAAAAAAAAATAAACGGGTCATGGGTCTCATCAAACCCAAATAGCTTTTAAACCAAGTTATAACATCTCATTTATTTGTGAAACCTTTTCATTATCAAGTCTTAAGTATATTATTAACTTCTTTCAATATATAAAATTAGAATTCAAAAAAATATATAAATATTACAAACGAATAATGTAATACAACCCTAGTATATATATATATATATAGGGTTGGTATCATTTAAGAACTCTAAAAGAGTTAAGAACTCTTAGGAACTCTAAACAACTAAATATTATTTTAATTTTTTTTATATATTAACATTATTTAATAGTAGTTTTATCATATTTTATATAAAAAATTTTATTACATATATTAATCATAAGTTTATATATGTGTAAAATTTATGTACTAACAAATTTACATAGGTGTAAAATAAAACATAGATATGTATAAAAACTCATTTTCAAAATTGTAAACGTAAATATAGATATAAAAAATGATAAAACTACACTCATATAACATTAACATGCAAAGTTTTTTATAAAAAACATTAATTTTCAAGGGTTCCTTCAATTTCTTTAATAATTTAACAGTTTTGTATATATAGGGTTGGTATCATTTAAGAACTCTAAAAGAGTTAAGAACTCTTAGGAACTCTAAACAACTAAATTTTTTTTAATTTTTTATATATATTAACATTATTTAAGAGTAAAGTTCTTTAATAATTTAATAGTTTTGTAATGATACTTATCCTATATATATATACTATATATAATACATAACCAAAGAGCAAATTAAGACGTTTGTTTTAAGGGATTTATAATTTCCAATGCATAAGATACAAGTATAACAAAGGACAAAGTGGTCTTTTAAATACAATCTACATACGTTCATTTGATTTCAACAACTATAATTACAAGTTTCGTACCTAAACTTTAGTCGAATTTTGTTAATTTAATAAATAATTAAAACTTTCATCCCTCATGTTTACCTAATTTTTACTCTAACTTATTCTTTTTGGTTTTCTTGTTATATCTTTTACAAAAATATGATTAAAACTAAATTTGAACATACCCATTTAACGAGCTTATTTTTATTAAGGTGCCAATATAGTTTTTTTAAAAACAGATAGACCGTTTAAATTGTACAAGTCATTAATGCATGGATATATACATGAATGTACAAGTTAGTTTTACAACTAAATATTAATTACAAGTATATTACCTAAACTTTAATCAAATTTTGTTATTTTAAGAATTAATTACAACTTTGACCACTCATGTTTATATAAATATTATGTTCTTTTGATATGTTTTAAAAAAAATATGATTAAAGGTACTTAAATCATATAAATAAATATCAAAATAATCAAGGCGAACTTGTGTTTAAGATTTTATCTTTAAGTTGAGCTGAGTCGGCTTGGTATGATGTCCGACTCGGGCTAGGCTTTCCTCACGTCACCCCCATATCATGCCACCAGATTGCTCCATTCGTGAATACTTGTTTCTCATTCATTCCCTCTTTTAAAATTCGCAGGTCATGGGTTTTTTTCCATGGTCTAGGTACCCAAATCATCAAAACGGGTTAAATATAAAATAAAAACAAAAGAAATATCTATTTATATCTAGCGTAACCCAAACCATCATCCATCTCCATCTTCTCTGCTGCAGCTCATAAAAAACCTAATTCAACTTCTTCCTCTTATTCTTCCATAGCAACAACAGATTTCTGTGTAACCAAGCGTTTCAGAAATTCACTAAACAAAAACGATCAATTTCAATCCACCATCACCGGAAAAAATCTCTGCACTGTCTTCATCCCGTTGCCTCGCGCTAATACACAAACCCTAATCGTCATCTACCCATGTTCATAATTCATTTTTTTGTGTTGATTCAGTTTATTCCTAACCGGATTCTCTAGTCGACCCGTCACAAACCCTAACAACAAAAGATAAGGTATAATTGTGGTTTATTTTTTAGATTTTGTTAATTACTTAAGTTGTAATTATAACCACTGTTTTCTTATTCAAGTTATGGATTTATTTATTATAACCTATTTGAAATAGGGTGTAAAAATCTCACTGAACTTGATTTTAGTTAAATTCATATGGTTATTCGATTCCGTTTTGATATTAGTTATGAACATGAAATTAGATTGTGTCCACATATATATTTCAGTTGTAAGCCATGATTGGTCAAGTCTAATGATTGGGTTTACATGAATGTTTGATTATTGTAACTGTTTTGAATAGTTTTGTAAATTGTAAACTAGACAAGTTTTATGCACTTTAGGTGTTTGATGAAATTCTTGAGTGAATATAATGTGATGTTTAAGTACCACATGATTTTGCAATTTTGGTGTTTAATTAATCAATATATGTAAGATATACTTTTGTGTATTTTAATTTGTTTTTATATGATGGAGTGCATAATTGAATATGACCATTAGACTAAGTTCGGTTCAGATCTGTTTTGTAAGTTCATTAGATGATAAATTGTTGAAACGTGCCAAAATGAACCAAAAAGTGCTGAATTGCAGCAAAACTGGTCAAAAACGCGCTGAAACGAGTAATTTTAAATGCTGAAACGAGTTGAAACCTGCCAAAACCCGCTAATTCGTTGTTGATTTGTTGTTAAAACTGCTGCAACGCACTGTTTAAGTGTTGAACTGCTGATAAATGAACTGGGTTCTTGCTTAAAACAAGCTGAAAACTTGCCGAAACTGTTTGTTCTTGCTGATAAACTGTAACATCCCGTTTTTCGGGTTCCAGTTAATAAATGAAATGTGAGTTATTATGAGTCGGGCTAGTGTTGGGGTTAAATGGATATGGGTTATGAACTTGGGTTATGAAAGAAGGAAAAAGACCATTGGCTTAAGCCCATGATCCATACATATATAAACCTTTAATACCCATTTAATTTCATTTCACACATATTCCATACACCTCCCAAAACACACACTTAAGCTCTCTCTCTCTAGTGTCTCTCCGTCTAGCGAAATCACCAAGAAAAACCGATCCCGATCCAAGGTAATGATAGTATAATATTGTATGAGCTTAAACCCTTTAGATATAATCACGAAACGATGAGCCTACACCGTTAAATCGTTTAAGTCACGAGATCCGGGTGGAATCGGGTATAAACCGAACCTATGATGAGCTTAGGGGTCACCCTAGCTCAGATCTGGATTCAACGGACGAAAAACGGTGAAAAACGAGTTTTAACTCGTTTTTCCGGCAAATTCGCGGTTTTCCGGCGGCAGCGCCGGAAAAGTTAATACGAGGTAAATGATGTCGGGGAATGTTCTGACATTCCATGACCTAACCCTAATTCGCTAACGGGAATTTAACGAATTAGAGGTAATTTGTTAACGGGGAGTTAACGAATTAGAAGCATTTTGTCAAGCGATTTGTTGAGGATAAAATAACGAACTAGCTTCTGATTCGCCATGACCATTCGTTAAAGGAGATAACGAATTAGAATATCCAATTCGTTACGCGGGCTGACTCGTTATATGGACTAATTCGTCAAAAGGACCGGTTCTCTAAAAGGTCCAATTCGTTTAATAACGAGTTCGTTAAATGGTTCAATTCGTTACAAGGACCAGTTCGCTAAGATAAGCCAATTCGTTAAGAGCAATGTAACGAACTAGAAGTTTAACAAAAGGACAGAATGGTCCCTGAACTTAGAAAAAGAATGACTCAATTACAAAGAAGCCCTTGAACTTTTAAGTAGCAAAATTAATTGATGATTCAAAATGCTAATGGAAAATGTGAGAAGACAGTTAAGAGAAATAAATTTTTTTCTAAGCTGACCTTGCAGCTCGACCCCAGCCAGGGCTTTGCCCCTTGGACCCTACTAGGGGCTGCCGCCCTAGACCCCGCTGCCAGGGGCGCTTCCCCGGTCCCCCGTTCGTTGAGGGTTATAATTGGACTAGAAATACGATATGGATAGTGATAGTAATTAATATGCGTAATTGTTATACAGTTAGTCGTGCACAGCTTAAAGAGGGGAATAACCGTAAACGGTGAACGCAACCGCATTAAGGTGAGTTTCTAGCCCCACTCCATTGTTATGTTTTCGGGACTGTGTGCATACTCGATGTGATAGTTAATACACTTACCCTAAGCGGTAAGTGTATGCCTTGTATGATTTATGTATGATGATTGCTTGATGGTGCTGTGAACGATCTTCGGATATTGCATGTACCGTCAGGTGGTAGTTAAAGATATGATTGAAATGTATGATATCAGATATGATGTATGTATGAATATATATGATGTATGCATAATGTATGTATGATATGTTGATGGTACGTGAATGCTCTTCGGAGATTGCACGTATTGTGAAAGAAAGTATGTAAGAACAGGTATGGTACATTTGCATGAAACAAAGGGACCATACCCTAATAATATCTATGATGGTAGAGACCAGACCCTAATAAATTTGTGATGGTAGGGACCAGATCCTAATAATATATGTGATGTTGGGGACCAGACCCTTATAATATATGTGAGGTTATAGGGCGGAAGGCTCTTTAAATAGGATGGATAGTATATATGAAGAGTAAGTATGATTAATGTACACCCCTTCGGGCACGTGTGCAAGTATGAGAACAGATTGTATGTTGTATGATTAACTAGAACTCACTCAGTGTAGCTGACTTTTAGTATGCACGCAGGTGAGTAGATTGAGGCAGCTTGTATAAGAGGAAGCACATGGCATGAACTTGAAGGAGCTGGCATCTCAAGAAATGTTATGTTATTTTAAAGACAATGTTTTATGTTTAAATAATTTGAACGCCCGTTAAGACAAGAAAGGATGGTTATGTAATATAATGGTTTGAATGTTTTAATATTCCGCGAATGATTTTATTAACTCTGATATTATGATCTGTGTTTATGAGTAAATTCAACGTCAAAAGTAGGGCACGGTAACGGGGCCTTACATAAAGGTTTTTAACTATGTGAAAACGTGCTGATACGTGTTTAAAAGTGCTGAAATTAGGGATGAGCAAATTCTGGTACCGGTACTGAATCGGTACCAAAGTTTTAAGTTTCTGAATTTATACGGTACAGGTATCGGCACGGTACGGTACGGTACTGGTGTTTTCCGAAATTTGTCCTTCAATACCAGTACCGGTACTAAACCGAATATTTCGGTACTTGGTACCAATAATTGGTGATTTTCAGGATCGGTATTTTCGGTACCGTGCTTATCCCTAACTGAAATACACTATTTCTACTGAAAGTTGCTGAAACAAGCTGTTTAACGTACCGAACTGCTGAAACAAACTGATAAACGTGCTGAAACGTGCTGTTTTTGCACCAAGTTTGCTGATTTGCTGTTAACAAGAGGCGGTTTAAAGCTGTTGGTTTGTAGTCGTTCGAGTTTTGAAGTTGTTTAAAGTTTGCTGGTTGACTAGAAAACACAAACAAGCCTAAACAAAGAAGCCTAGCATTTTATGTAATACAAAACCACATATGTATGATAATGGATTAATGGACACCACCAAAGGCACATTAATATTATTTTAGGAGCTGTAAGGACCAAATAAGAAATGAATAATTTTAGTTTTTTTTGCTTTGCATAACGTATGCAAGTTCGAACCAGGTATTACATTTTGATTTTTATGACACTTTATGATATCTAATGTTTCTTTTCTTATTGTTGCTATACTGTAGTTTGCTGTTTTCGTGTGATTAGTATTAATTCTTCCCCAATACTATATCAGATATCATTATTTTGATTTGAATTAGTTTTCTATTGTAACCATTTTATATAATAATGACATGTTTTGCTGCAGATAACTCGGCTTATGGAGAAAACAGAAAAACTAACAGCGACTCACGTAACACACGGATTAAGCTAGTTATGTATATATTAGTTATGTTATTATTTAGGTATTTTAGGTTAGGTAATCATGTCGGTTGTTTGTTTAAGGTTGTGTAAACAA